>NW_028185372.1:4641684-4690891 GCF_003343005.1 Rhea americana | reverse complement strand
TAAAAAAAAACAAAAAACAAAAAAAAAACAGCTGAGAATTTTAAAAGCAATTATTTTGAGAAGAATGAATACACAGAACATATTAATTTCTGTTACTAAACAAATTACTATTTATTTAGAAATTAATTGCTGACTGTTAGCCAATGTACATTTTCTCAGACAGAAGATCAGTATCACATCTATTCAAACATTTAGATTCAGTTGTTCAAATCAAAGCCAAAAAGCTGGCCCCAGAACTGAATAAAAGAGAATCAACTGCTATAAAAGTCAAACTCACTCCTCTTAAAACTCTCCTCATTTCTCATRTCATAAATAAAGGATATAAAATTTCCAATGCCACTCTCTTATCCAGAGAGATACACTGCAACTTACCAGGGACCAACCCAGTACATCTGCAGGTTAACCAACGCAAGTCTTTTTAACTCCAACATTAGACTGTTTGTTTTACTGAGATGTTTGAACTGTATTTTTGTTTTCACTGGCACCTCAGCTTCATCACAGCATTTTCTGCTCAACCTTTTAATAAAATCCACTTAAAAAATTCTGGTTTAATCTGAGGAATTGCAACAGGGGTCTAACATGAGGACTRAGGCATTTTCAAGGCAATAAACTTGTGTCCATTTTCAAATTAAAACCGAAGTTTCACATGCAGCTCATGTTCAGTTTACTCAGATCTTTAATGAACACAGGAAATTTACAGCTATCTTAAAGAGCAGATCAGCASCTTTACATTAGAAAAGAGTTAGATGCTAGAAAAAGCAGCAGAGTAACATTTTAGACAACTGTAATGGTCAGCCTACAGCAGAAAAAGGTTGAAAAGTATAATTATTATTAGTCGCAGAGGGACTAGAACTAATTCATAAAATCAGCCCAGATCTTCTCAGCTTTTTACAGCTRTATATGAGATATGTCCTCTGAGGAACCACCACATCCAGCACATCATCTAAATGTGGACAAGTATTTCAACAGGAAAACAGGAAGCTGCCTCTCTCCCAGTTTGGTAGCACATTATAGATACAGGATAATAAGGTGGGGCTACTGTATCATTTCCTGTAAGATCAAATCCACAAAAAATACATAGGTTACTACCTCCTTCTGAGGCCAGTAGAAATTAGATGCCTTAGCAAAACCTAAGTATTTAAACAGTAATGCCATAATGATTTCATACAAGCCAAAAACAGAACAAGGTTAAAAAGGCAATTGCTACCTACTCTTGCTCCATTACTTGGCAAAAAAAAAAAAGGTTCTGATGTCTACAGACAAAATTCAGCAGCTATATGAGTAACTTTAACAAAGTCTGCTCACAAATCTAATTGACCAGGTACACACAGTGGTCAATATCATCTCTGAGAGTAAAAACATGCCTCAATGATGTCAGGAATGCATCCCTTGCCAAGTTCACAAACCTTCTTCACAGAATGAGACTTGAGCTCAAATCTATAAAGTCACAGATCCTTCAGAATAAGAAAATGTTAGAAATGAGGTGTAAAAGGCAATAGATAAACTGCCTACATAACTACCATTTGGTCACTTGAGGGTAGCTGGTTACAAATAACAGTTACAATGTTTGCTCTCTCACTGCTTGAAACACTCAAGAACACATTCTGGAGCTGTAGGTCCATTTCCGGTAGAAGTCTTTGAAGAGGAAGCAAGACCAGCAGAAAAGAGGTCCAGCTGAATGCAATTAATGCAATACCACACTTCCTCCTTAGAAGGAGGAGCAAATTCTGAATGCATGTAAAATCAGTTCCAAGCCTGAGAACAGTGGCAGAAGAAAAGAGGAATTCTCAACGACTAAGCAAACTTCACTGAACAACATGAAAATTACAGCAATACTTAGCACATGACACTATTTAGATTACACTCTTCTGGTTTCAAAACTCCAACATAACTAGAACACCTCATATAATACGCTTCTCTAAACAAGCCTTCAATAGATACCTTTGGGGACAGAATGTTGACAAAAAAAAGGGGAGGGATTGTTGATATGTTCATAAATTAGAGAAGAGTCAATTTCCTGTGTTGTGTTCGCACATTAACAAATACAACATGAAACACTTGAAAATGTAAGTTCATTGTACCATAGCCTATGACAACAGTGAGCTTCAGAGAACGTAAAATCAGAGAACCAAATGATTCTTCCTATYCACATCTGTAATATTTTAATAAGGAGTGGGCAACTGCTAGTTATTATTGCATGAGACATTTAACAGCTGCTTGAGCTTTTTACGTTCACTAGCTGTTAGTTTCCATTCTGCTAGGGATTTTTTAAATTATGGGTTAGACTGACCATGTAATAGAGTAATTCAATTTCATGCTGTGCTGAAGTTCAACCACAATCTTCTTTCAGAAGACACTTCTTACCGAGTGTAAAGCCCCCTAAGCCCTTTTGTCCTTCAGTTCTTTTGTTGCTTCCTTCCTTTAGTAGGGAGAGGTTTGGATAACAACCAGTTTTCAGGGTTTTGTCAATAAGGGACAGGAAAAGGTCAACAGACATAAAAAGCCTTCTTCTGCCCAGCGTGATGCCTAACTGCAAAACATCAGACTGTTGGTAAATGTCATATTCAGCACACTTAACAGAGGTCTACCATATATAATTTTTGTTTCAAAACCACACATAGGGGGAAGAAGTCTGATRTTTGCAGTAGACAAACAGTAGACTACTTTCTGATATAAAATTTGTGAAAAATCTATCTTTTCTGACCCACTTCAACCCTATTTTCAAAATATATGATCAACCTGGAATATTGTGACTAAGAACAACATTATAAGAGAGGTGTAGCTAGTAAATAAGGTTTAGTAACTATATTCTGCATCTGTGACTGACTAACTGTTTCATAAGAATGAAAATATAGCCTGTAGAGGTCAAAAAAGTGTTCAGAAGGGTGAATTTAAAAGTTAGCATTGTAGAATTCAGACAGCTGTTCCCCTAACAATTATGTAAAATTGAGTATTAATCTGTATTTTGTGCCGTACAGAAAAYTGGATTGGAGAGTGCCAGTGACTGTAGTCACAGGGCTACATGCAGCCTTAAACTGTATAGAAAGAAATTAAACTGATCAATTGTCCTGAAGGGGAGCGCACAAACTACTTACGCTCAGTTGAAGAAGTAGATCTCCCTCATTCTCAGGAGAATGTGTCTCCAGGTAAATGGAGGGGAAAAAAAAAAAAAAGACTATACTATTTCTCACACTTTTATTCTTCACTCTTTACTCAGACTTGCATTTTTCATCTCTATTTACTTGGAGAAAAAGTTCTCATCAAGAAATTCACGATAATAACCCTAGGCTAAAGATCACAAGTTAGTCTTTTCATTTTGCAAGTAATATTTTAAAATAATGTTTTAGAACTGTTCTTTTTCTACTTCAGACATCAGCTTTTGGAAAGTAAGATACTACTACATCCATTTCTGAAAGTGTGCAAGTACATTTCCTGTTCTCAAAAAGAACTATGTATCATATGATAACRTGATACAGTTAATGTAATAATATTTCCTCTGGACAGCTACACAGCAGCTGGATTATGCAAGTCAATACCATTTAAGAAATATATTATTTTTATATATATACACACACACACATATATATATATATATATATGTATGTATACACACACATACACACTTTTTTTAAACCACCCTACACTAGTCATATGGCTGGAGCAAGACTCATTGCAAGCTCCATGAAATAAATATTTGATCCATACCGCTTAGATATGCAACAGACTGCCTAGGCCTCCCAGTACTCAAATTCCTTACTGTAAAATCTTACTGCAGAATTTGACCACTTACACAGGAACATACATATTGGTGGAGCAAAAAGGTTTTTTGTTAACTTATTATAAATAATTAAGCTCTAGACTGGAAAGAATGAATTACACCCTAAAATATCTTTCTCATGCTCTAGACGTCTCAGAGTATGTCTRCTTTAGCAATTAGTATGGCACAATACAAACCAACCCGGCAAGTGAAACACTCTGCTGAGCACAAATTCATCTCYGTGTTTACAGGTCTTACTGTGGCCTACCTCTAGCTTTGCCCCCACTCTAACGCATCTTCTGTTATAGTTTCATCCAAAAAGAATCCAAGATTTGTATTCCAAGACTGCTCTGCAACAAAAACCAAAACACAGCAAGTGGAAAAAAAATGACAGGTTCATTTCAAAAGCAAACTCCTGATTCAGACTAAAAACTAGAATACAAAAATAGGTTCAGTCCCCAATTTCCCCATCCTTGGAAATGTTCAAATCAAAAACTTCAAGCAATTTGATCTAACTGGACCTGTTCTGAGCAAGGGATCAGGAMCAAGTAATTTCTAGAGAATTCTTCCAAACTAAGTTGGTCTGTGACTTTAAACAGTGCAACCGTTTCTACTGAAAACAAAGATCCAAGGCATCTCAAGACCACAGACATACACAGAAGACTGGAAAAATTCTATCARCTGAACAGAGATTAGCATCCTCCTTCCTCCCCATTTGTTCTTGCTGCACAACTCTGCCATGATCACAGTGTATTTTCTTAATCTTCTTGAGGCAGGCCTCCAAAAGAAAGGAAGTATTGCACTATGAATTCCTTTTCATTTTATCTTTCAGTCTCAATATGCTTTGGTGGTGTTTTGATCTTGTAATTCCCAGAAAGAATCTCAGACTACCTATCTACTCAGAAAACACAACAGGAAAGAAAAGAGACTGTGATCAATACAGAAAAATAACCACCTTTTTATTAGCACTTCAACAATTACCTGGTGTTCCACTGTAAAGTACAGTTTTAAAGATAACACTGGTACCTCTGTTTCATTACACAGCTTTATGTTTTGTTTCCAAAAAGGAAAAAAAGCTTCTTCCCCTCTTATTTTTATTTTTCCTTTTTTTTTTTTTTTAAGAAAAAAGAAAAGACATCTTAAGTTAGCTACATATAAGCAGAGATACATTGCATACTGCAGTTAGATACTTAGAAGTTTGGCAAGACAAAAATGTTCCAGGATATTATTCAGTCCCTTCAGATTTGTTTTTTGCTTAATTGGGAAGCAGGGARGGAGGGAGATAAATACAAGATCATTTTCTAGTCCTCTTCTCCTATTCCCCTCCTATTTTTGGCAGTTCTAAAAGCAAAGTGGAATACAATGAAATCAGAAAGCCATAGCATTCCAACATAGCTGCCACAATGTTTTAAATTAAAATTTAATTGCAAGTATTCTCATGCAGTGTACAACATACCAATGCTTATGTGCTAAGGTTTACTTTCAAATTATAGAAGAGATTTCTGAAAAGGGTAGCTTCTATCATACATCATTACATTTAACACACTACCTGTTTAAAGTCTTGGTTTTAAGCGATCTTCACATGAAAACAGAGGTAGCTAAGTGGAAAACATTTCTCACATGTTTTTGTATTTTATACAAGGTCTCAATACATTCTGTAAAAAAGATTTTTGTTCTATCAATCAAAATGGTTTAATTTCAAGACTTACTTCATAGTAGTTTGTCTTCCCCAGCCACTAATGCTTTCTAACACAAGTACAGCTATTTGTATTTAGCCTTTGTCACCATGGACAGTTGCTACATCATTATGCAAACATGATAAATTCATTTTATTAGGTAAATATTTGAGTTCCACTCAAGTATACTTAACATAGTAAAAACAAAACAGCAGTCTATGTCATAATTTGATTTGCTACTTTGCTGTGCTTATGGGAATTTAAACAGTACTTTTAATCAGATTAAGGAGAAGTCAAATAATGAAAACACTGGATTTTAAGCTTGGTATATTTCTGTGCTGTCCAAACAATAGCTTATTTATTTAGAAAAGTTCTAATGAACTCCAGCATCTTAAATATGTTAAAAAGTGCCTTTTCCAGCATCACAATAATGTTGATTAAGAAAGTATCACTGAATTTTAAAGCAGCAAATACAGTTAAAATTCAAAGTGAACAAAACTGAAACACTGGTCCAAATTCTATGAACAGATCAGGAATGCAAGATGTTTTGCCTGTGCAGAACTGGACCATATTTTTCCCAGAACACTTAAAAAGGCAACAACTGGAAAAGAGAGGAAATTTAGCAGCTGCTAAAAATAGTTAAGCAGTGCAGGTGTACATTTCCTTGTCAGGCTTAAAGATCACTTGGCAGGTCCCTGAAATCCTGTGTTTYGTTTTACGTAACGTAAGCAGACATTATGAAGAAAGTGGAACCGTACTGCAAAGAAAAACGACTTCCCTCAAATATTCTCAATTCACAGCATCCAGCACACTCACAAAAGGAACAGTTTGAATTTTTATATACAGATTTWATAGAATATTATACTGAGGTTCTCAAATTATATAAGCATGTTTGCAACATGTCTTATATTTTGATGAAATAGTTATTTTTATTCATACTGGCCAAAAARTAGCTCTGATAAGATGGAATACAATTTTGGCATAGTATTTTTAGTAAATTTCCATGACAGAAGCAGAGACAGTTAGAGGGAGGAAGCCAATAGCCACTTAAAGATGACAAAGGGTATTTGCTTCCTGCTTCCAACAGCTTATTACTCAACTTAGAAAGGACATTTTTATACTTCAACACATTGCCTCATGGGGAGATGTAGTTTGAAGGGCTAGAGTCCCCATCCTTTCAAAAAAGGATATACCCCTAACTGAACTACATCTTCTAGGAGTCAATGCAGTCTTCTCTAAATGCAAGCTGCACAGTGACAATAAAAGATCTTTCTAAGTCTTGATTTCTGTGACCTCTGTGACAAAAGCATTACCACAACCATGAGCAAGTTGAATATAAATCAGTATTTAGTTTTGATATGACTCCCTGACTTTGGCCTGCAGGGCATCACAAGTCTTCTTAGCATCTCCCAACAACATGGCAGTATTGGGTTTGTAGAAGATTGGATTGTCCACAGCTGCATAACCAACTCCCAAAGTTCTCTTCATTACAATGACCTGCGTATAAAGAGTTCATATTTGACACAAGCACAACCAACAATTATACCACCTCAAATGTCGCCAGCATGAAACCAACCTCAAACAAAAGGGAGAGAAAAAGATCCATGGCCAAAATAGGGTGCTCATAGCTAAGAAAATATATTTTAAATTTTAATATACCAGAAAAAAGAGTAATTGAAATCCAAGTTAGCTTTAGAAACATATTTCAGCACAATATATTAGTACACATCAGACGAATAAATTGCAAATAACACATCTGTTCACATGCTTTTACATTACTCCACATAAAAAGTCAAARATGGGCATTGGTGATTATAATTTAAAAGTGGTTCATCGTCCCTCCCTACCCCCTGCTCTTTTTTCTTTTAAAAACTATTTTAAGAACTCAGTCCCAAGACAACCACACACTCCAAATGAGCATTCACATCAATGCTTGGTGCAATGCTCTCCAGTACTTTTCTAGAATATTACTGTGTCATTGATTCATACATAGGATTTATAGAAAAAAACACTAAAATAAGTTTCAGCTAGTTTTAGCTGAGGTGTCAAATGAGTTAACCACCAGACTTTCACAAAAGAAATTGTGAAGCTGTATCAGTTTTAAACACATATGTTTATTTCTGAAATTGCGATAAATTGGTAAAATAGAAAAAATAAAACTAACAATGTGCCCTTGACACTGTGTACTTGAATAGTTCAGGATAACACAGCTGAACTTACAAAAAAAAAAAAAAAAAAATCTCCACACCCTACAAAGCTGGCTGTTCAACCCAGCCATTCACGTATTATATTCAAATATGGTATTCATTTTTGTATTTTTATCTCAGTGTTAAAGTTATCAAACAAAATTCCTGTAAAATATATCTTTCTACTGAAATATTTTAGATTTGCGGATGTGAGCAGAACATAATTTATTCTGATTTTTTTGAGAAGTACATTAATTGGTTTTATTGACTTCATTCACCACTTGTCTCGTTAAAGCAGACTGATGACTACAAAATCATGAAGTAAACTGCATCACACCTGCAGAATAGAGGCTATTTTATTGGACATCTTACAGAAGAACTTCTCATGGGAACAGAAAGGGTAAAATCTTCTTAAGAAAAACTTCTATAAACTATATTTTTAAAAGCATGCTGTCTACAGAAGAGCGCTAATGCAGCCCTGTTAATCTCACCTGTTTGGACTTCCACACTTCAAGAACTGGCATTCCAGCTATGATTGAGTTTGGATCTTCCTGAGCTGCTGAATTAACTGTATCATTTGCACCAATCACAAGCACCAAGTCAGTCTCTGCAACAAGAGAAAAAATAAGACTGAGGAAAAATTATTTTAATCTTCAACACTGAGGTTGAAATACTGTCATCTGTGTTAAATTTGGACCTCAGAAGCAAGGAACTCCTTGTAGTAAGCACTCTACAGACCTTTATAGGGATTTTYCCCAAATATCTTACAACCTAATCAGGAAAGTACACATGAGAGAATCCACGGATGCTTCTACTTCCAGTAGAAGTACTAAACTGTACAGCCTGATTGAGATTTCCTGTTCTGTACAGTGTAAAAGCAGAATGAAATAAATTGACAAGGACAAACTCAGTCTACAAGAAATTTAAAAGTTTGCATGCTAACCTGGGAAGTCTTCATTAATCTCATCCATTTCCAAAACAATATCATAGGGAACACCAGCTTCTGCTAGGAGTACATTCAACTGACCAGGCATACGGCCAGCCACAGGATGAATACCAAACCTAACAGGAAAGAAAGTCCAGCCCCATTAGTAGGTATGACCACTCTGTCTTATACAGTAAACAAATGGCCATCTGTGACCTACAAGGCTGAAAAGTTCTGAAAGCACGCACAAAACTATGATTTAAAAATGAAATAAAAGTTAAACCTTAAAAACAATACTGTAAGTTCTTTTCCAGTGTTGTAGGGAACTGAATGGGAATGAAAGGAAACAAAGCCCATAGATTTGATTCTTCACCTGGACAGCAGCTGCTCTTTTCCTGGAAAGTTAAAGAATGACTGACAACAGGTATGCAAAAGAATATGCTCATTTCCCAGTGAAGCTAAACACGCTAAGAGAAAATTTTAAATTCCTTCATCATAAAAAGATGTTTTCAGTAAGCTTTTGCACCTGCAAGAAAAGTGGCTTTGGAGAGCCTGCTGCAATAAAAATGCCAGAGACATTTCTAGTGACAACATGGGAGGAACTAATGGCCAGAAATATCAGGAAATACATTGTTGCAGGATGGAAAAGAGCAAGTTTTCCATGCATATAATCAACGGATTTGGCAAGTTATCTTCAATTACTTTTGAAAGTAACAAGGCTCCAATCACCAGTCAGGGCACATCACACACAGCAAGCATCTGTGTCCACCTTCAAAGCAGTACCATATTTAAAAACACATGACTGACACCTTTGGTTCTTTATGAATAAGTCTGTTTGCTATAAAATCACCCCCCACATTAATATTCTTTGCAGGTCCCCTCGTATCACTGAGGACCCAAAGCATCACAGAATAAAAGAACAGGCCACAATAACACTTTCTCATGAAATAGTCAAAACACTGTTCAGCCTTCCATAAAGAAAAGAACTCCTAGATCTAAGAATGCCCTTGGAAAATGACCTTGCTGTATTAGGTATCTGCACAGTCACCATACCCTAACACTCCAACTCAATAGAAATCTTAGTAGTGCACTCAACTTCAAGCAGAAGACATCACTTTGCTGAATTAGGGTAACATGCCACTTCCATCTAGGGATGATTGATCCAGGGAGTGGAAGAGTGTGGAGAACAGCTATGAAGCTATAGATGTTGAAATATAACTGATTTTTTTTTTTTTAAGTATTTTCAGAACTGCTCAAAGTCAGCTTACAGATAATACAGTGCTTGTGAACTACTAAATTCAGACAGATGCATCAATTTTGGGAGGCAAGAGGGCATGTTAAGGCATACGCCTAGTTCTCTAAGGGTAGTAACCTGACAGAGTTCAAAACAGAGATATTAAATTGATTTGTTCACAACTCCCAAAGATTTCTTTTCGTTAGATTCAAATCTATTCCTTGTGGGCAGATTATACTCTTCTACTGTCCCTGAATAAACTAGTCTGAGCATTTCTACTGTCCTGGGCATATACTATTTTCCAGTTTTGGAGTCATCACTATATATAATGCTGACTCAAGCACACCAGAAGTGTCTCATATGAACACTGCATATACTTGAAGCTAAATATTTAATAAGGAAGTCTACTCATTCAGAATAAGCAAAAATACCAGAGAAAACTTGCAAATTCTTGGATTTCTGAACAGAAATCTCTGAACAAAAATCCAAGCAAGGCAGAAGTGCAATAAAAGGACATCAGACAGACAACTTTGTGAAGGAAGGAAAGACTGATAAATCAACCTGCCTTAACAGAGAGACTGCCACAAATTTCTGTTTTCAACAGATCACCACTGTGATAGAAATGGATAATACATCCCTGARGGTCCACAAGTCACAGTCCAATCAGTGCAGCACACTTGTGGATTTAACACTCTATGAATACATCCTTAAAAGGGCAGCTCAGTGCTCCATCAGCAAGGCAACATTAAGACAATGCAAAGATGACAATTGTAACTCCAGAAACAAAATTAAGGACATATGATTAATCCACATCCTGTTAGATATACTATGATTTTAAGCTCTTGGTCAAAGAACAGGATAAAAAGCTAGCTTTACAAGAAGCACTTTAAAGGAACAAAGAAAAGATTATACTTAGCTAATAAACATTTGGGATCCTGATGTGAAGGATAACATCTAGAATCAGAAAAAGGAGAGCAAAGCACACAGGACAAAATATTAACAGCTTACACTTCACACCAATCGCTCAGTTATATAAGCCATGTGTGTGGATTGCAGCTAGTCCTAAACTGTACCAGATACAAATCACTTACAATACAGTACAAGAACTCTTATTCTGAAGCAAACTCAAGAAAATCATCACTCCTCTGGCAGTGAAAATAGATTTTCCAGCAAAATTCTCTTTTGTTCCTAATAAAATTATTTGAGCTTCTTTGTGACCGAAGCTGCTTTGGCAATACACAAGACAAAATTGTGTGTGTGTATAGCATTTAATAGAAACCTCACAAGTATTCTATTTCAGGGGCTGAAAAGCCAAAATTTAAGCTGCCAGGAGAAAGTATTTCACCTTTCATATAATCACAGAATCAGTAAGGTTGGAAGGGACCTCTGGAGATCTAGTCCAACCTCCCCGCTCAGCAGGGTCACCTAGAGCATGGTAGACAGGGTTGCATCCAGGAGGGCCTTGAAGATCTCCAGAGAAGGAGACTCCACAACCTCTCTGGGCAACCTGGTCCAGTGCTCTGTCACTCTCACAGTGAAGAAATTCCCCCTCTCGTTCAGGCGGAACTGAACTGTGCTTCAATTTCTGCCCATTGCCTCTTGTCCTGTCACTTGGGACAACTGAAAAGAGTTTGTCCCCGTCCCCTTGACACCCTCCCTTCAGGTACTTGTACACACATTGATAAGATCCCCTCCGCAGTCTTCTCTTCCCCAGGCTGAAGAGGCCCAGCTCTCGCAGCCGTTCCTCACAGGGTAGCTGCTCCAGCCCTCTGATCATCTTTGTAGCCCTATGCTGGACTCCCTYCAGTAGCTCCATGGCTCCCCAGTACTGGGGAGCCCAGAACTGGACACAGTACTCGAGATGAGGCCTCCCCAGGGCTGAGTAGAGGGGCAGAATCACCTCGCTTGACCTGCTGGCAACACTCTTCCTAATGCAGCCCCGGCTACCATTGGCCTTCCTGCCCACAAGGACACATTGCTGGCTCATGGTCCACTTGTCACCCACCAGCACTCTCAGGTCCTTCTCTGCAGAGCTGCTCTCCAGAAGGTCAGCCCCCACCTTGTACTGGTGCCTAGGGTTATTTGCCCCTAGGTGCAGGACTCTGCACTTGCCCTTGTTGAACCTCATGAGGTTCCTCTCCACCCAGCTCTCCAGCCTGTCCAGGTCTCTGAATGGCAGCACAGCCCTCAGGTGTGTCAGCCACTCCTCCCAGCTTGGTATCATCAGCAAACTTGGGACCCAGTCCTGAGCCCTGGGGGACACCACTAGCCACAGGCCTCCAACTAGACTCCGTGCCACCGATGACAGCCCTCTGAGCTCTGCCTTTCAGCCAGTTCTCAACCCACCTCACTGTCCACTCGTCTAACCCACACTTCCTGAGTTTATCTAGGAGGATGTTATGGGAGACAGTGTCAAAAGCCTTGCTGAAGTCAAGGTAGACAATGTCCACTGCTCTACCCTCATCTACCCAGTCAGTCATTCCATCATAGGTGGCTATCAGATTGGTTAAGCAGGATTTCCCCTTGGTGAATCCATGCTGGCTATTCCTGATCACCTTCTTTTCCTCCATATGTCTGGAGATGACATCCAGTCATCTTTGACTTCACCATTCCTGGTGAGAGGTTGCAGGGTAGGGTGGAAATAAAGAAAAGAAAAGGACAAACAATCTTGGCTCAGAGTTATGGCATGGACAATCGGCTTCTGACAGACTCTGCTTGAAACCACTTACTGCGTATTCACAGAGTTTGAGAAGGTTGCTCACACAAAAGCTTTCTGGAAAAAAAACCCAAAAGACACTGAAATGACATACTAAAGTCTGCTTCTGAGAACCCGTGAACCAAATATGACAGTCGCCTGCCAGTATCTCTTCAAACTAGATATGCCAGTGTATCAAAAATATTTGCTAAGAATTACGTGCATTTCTAACATTTTCATAATTTCACAAAATAAGATTTATACACACCTGCAGTGAAATCGTCAACTCCAACTGGAAGTAGAATTCAAGCAAGCAGTGGGTGGGGGGGAAAGAGGAGGAAGCTAACACAAACATCATGTTCCCAAACACAGATGTACAACTTTCACAATATCCACAAGAATTATTTCAAAAATGCCACATCTAAATGATGCACAGTATTCCATAATTTCTGTATCAACTCAAAAAAAAAAGCAAAACCAAGAAACAACACATTTCACAGAAATAAAATATTCCAGAAGCTAAAATCCTTCACGACCAGCAACAGGTCTAACAAAAGCTGTATATTCTGGTCCAGACCCGCAACAGTAGCGGTTCTTCAAAACTGCCTTCTTCAYGGCAGAAACCCTGTATCACGTATGCTCTCCCAGATGTTTAAAATGAACCTCTACAATTGTATTTAAAACATTCAAAACATTAATGATTTTAAAAAGGAGGCATGTTTTATGTTTTAAAGCAAAAAATTGCTAGGTAAGCTTTTTTTTTTTTTTTTTATATGCTTTAAATAACAGTGATGCAAGAACCCCTTTTTTTTTTTTTTTTTTTTTTTTTTTTTTTTTTTTTTTTTTTTTTTTTTAATCAAGCACAAGCGTTGCACTACTGACTTTCTATTTTGATGACACTGTTTGGGATAAGGCATGACCAGACTGAAAACAAGATTCAAAATCATGCTGTGGCTGACTTGAAACATTATTCTGTTCACTGAAAGACAAAATTCACCAAGATTTTTTCTTCTGGACCCTGACTAAGGCTGTATGACATGGGCCTTGCTTCTCACCTCCAATTCTCAGATGTTCAGCTGAAGTGAGCATACATCCTTGCTACTAACAGACTTCATACCTAAATAACATGACTAACAGGAAAGGACATTCAGCTTTTAGCCTCAGAAAAACAACACAACAAAGTGAGAAATTAGTTYACATTTCTAACCTTTTCCTGTAATACAGACAGGACATTTTCTTTTTAAGTTAGGCTAGAGATCTAGAACTCCTGGCACACACTTGGCATATCTAGTATTGCCCATACGGCCCTTTCTAACACARAAAATGTTTAAATTCTAGTGCAAATAAAGTTACTATTAGTAACATGAAAAAAAATCTGCATTAAAGAACTGAAGAATCTCAAGAAGGAAATTACTTTTTCTACAGTTAGAGTCAGTGTCTTTATTTACTACAATTGGTTAGATAATGTTCTTGTAATCAATATTGAGAGAGCTAGCATATACCTAACCTAATGCAGAAGTGTTTCAAGATCACTTCATGCATGCAAAGATAGTATTTCTGTCATTATGCCAAAGCTGGACAAAGTGATACAAGTAAGTAACATCTGGCTGATGCCTAGTTTAGCTTGCTCAACATTTTACTAGTTGCACATACAGAAAATAATTTACAAAGGGGCTCTGCTTCACCTCCTCTTTTTCCTCCTCCCCATTCACTTTATTTGTACTTTCACAGAGATGATTCCTCTGCTGCCTTACAGACAATGATGTGTTATTCAAGGTAACAGAACAAAAAACCCTAGATAAACTGGGAAGTCCAGTATTCCAATATCTGACAGCTTGAATCCAGCCACATAATAGTGTCAGTTGCAGTGCAGCACTGTGATACTTAGACTGTGATTGCTAAGCAAAGTGTAATGCTTTCCCACACATTATAGATTACCTGTGGATTACTAGCATCAAAGCACACAGCTAGCTCAGGTGCTAGCTTGGGACATGCCTCTGGCTACAAGATTTCTCCAGAAGCAGTACCTTGGCACAGACTGGCTCTGCTGCAGTCAAGTAGGTTTAGAAAGAGTGTGCTAATAACCAAATCACTATTTTTCTTACTCAAATCACTATTTTTCTTACTCAAATAAGGGCTAGCACTCTCTATATTTCCCACTATGTTAGGAGAATTTATGACTACAGGGGCAACCACACTGGATTCAAGCATATGGCATGCACCTTATCTCAATGCCTCCCAGGAGCCCAAATGACAAGCAGCAAAACACAGCATGTCTTTATAAAACACAACAAACTGAACTAAGAAGTTCATCTGCAGCCTAGCTGACCAATACAGAACCAACGACACACTCCCACTACACTCCCACCAACATTTTTATGCCCTTATATCCCTGCAGCAGCAGCTGCAAGGTTTACCAGTTCTCTCTGGCTGCACAGATTTGAGCTAACAGACCGTTGGACTGCATTTGTCCCTCCATCTGCAGCATTTATAATTCAGAATCCAAACTTGACCATAAGGAAAACAGAACTGACATACATGTACTCACTTAGTGTCTTCCTAGTAAATATACTCCAGCTGGAAACCTGTATCAACACACATTGTTCTCAACTTGCTATTTAGACATTGTGACAGTAATTTGATGAAAAACTGAGCTATGTAACATATTAAGATTGATTGGGGCAGCATCTTACCTCCTCACCTTTTAAAATTCTACCAAGTTTTCTTGTATATAGAGCAAGAAAGATAGATTACTGTAAACTAATTAAACAATTAAGTTAATCAATTTACTGAGTTACTCAGAAATGTGTTAGTACCACCCATCCACATGATCTACTACTCACAAACAAAAAACACCAAGAAAAATAGACTCTTGAACGTACTTGATTAAAGCCCAGCCATAAAGGCAACAATAAAGATTCAAAATTGCAGATCCAACACTAAATCCATCCTATCACATTCTCAGGGCAAGAAATCTGTTTCCAGTGATCAAAAGTAATCATATTAAGCAGTATCAAAAGACAGAAATGCAAGTCCTGCAAGATACCTACCAAAGAAAATTRATTCCAGAAAAAAAGAAAAAAGCCTTTTACCAACTAATTTGAAAGGCTCTTCAAAAAGTAATCTGTGTTTCCCTCAGCTATGAGAGTTAAAAGAAAACCATCATACTTTAATTATCAGTTAGTGCTTTATACGGAGTTCCTGAATCTACTGTTTTAAGAGTCTTCTCATCCTGGAATTAAATTTCATTATCATGAGTACTATGTAGGAACTTGAAACATACTGATAGAAAAAGCTTTAGGTAAGTGATACTGTGAAAAGCTAAGATAGTTAACTTGGTGTGGACATGAACAATGCTGATTACCCATTGCATATGAGAACGCATAAAATTTAAAGATGTATTATATAGAAGAAATCAGAATTTTGCAACTAGGGGCTTTTGAAGAACACAGCATGTTACTGAAGACCATTGGTAAGATGAGAAACTTCAAAAATTCACTCAGTTTTAACTTTGCAGAACTGCAAAACTAGTTACAGAACACAAATCACAGGCCAACAAATTCTGGAGACTATGGGATTTAGGTTGTGAAAAGACTTGTTGTTTCACCTACCCGTAACAAGAAAAAGCTATAATGAAAGCTCAGCAAAACACAGGTTTTTTTACATGATCCTACTAATGCATTAAAGATGTGATCTGCTGCAAGAGATTTTAAGTTAGTGATGATGTTAGCTATGCAATTTGATAACTAAAAGTCTGAAGTTTCCCCAAACTCTCCTGTATTTCTGAATTTAAACCCCAGTCATAAAAGGTTATACATCATGTTATGTAATCTATGTTATTCACTGAGAATGTTATGGCTATAGGCAAAGTAAATGAAAACAACAGCGTCTCTGGATCAATCGTGAGCCTTGAAGCAAGAAAAGACCATATGACAGATGCAATTTTTCTTGGCACAGTATGGGCATTACAAGTTGATGACAATCGTATGTCCATGCTGGCACTCTTCCACAGCGGATGTGTGTGTCACTACATCTGGATGGCGAGCGTACTAGGGTCCCGAGGCACTCCAGGCCTACTGAAACCAGAGGGACAGCAGCTGCACTCAATGAACACCGTGGGAGCTTCACGAAGTGAGGAAAGGCCTAAATTACCACAAACTGTAAATACAGATTTATTTCATTAAAATACTAGGTAACCACTGCAGTGATCCCTTTCTGAAATTGACTCATTTCAAATATAAGCCAGTTATTTCAAGGATTCATTCACATTTCTCCTCTGCAAAGCCAACATAAGGCAAAACCAATAACCCCTTATACCACCAGGATTAATAAAAATGTCGCTAATCCACACAGAAACTCTGAAATGAAAGCCAAAAGCACACGACACTGTCATTGCATTAGCCCAAGAAAGGTTCCTTTGTTGCACAATTAACAGGTCTTCAAAATTTTAAACGTAATTTGGACACATGTAGCTTTTACACTAAGCATGGGAAAATAAGTTATAAAAAGAGTTGCTCCAGGACGCAGTTTCACCAGCATACACCCTCACTTCTCAYGTCTGCATACACAAATGAAAACACATAAGCAATTTTATGTATAAAATTGCAACATTCTGAGTGAACATTAACAAATAACTTACTAAACACTCCAACCACCCTGCTTTTATCCATCACAATACATGCTGTAAAAAAAAAAAAAAAAAAAAAAAAAAAAAATGCAAAGAATTATATGCATCTTTGCTACGAGTTTGAAAAAAATACTGAAGAAAAAACTAAAGAAACGCTAATTCCTAAAGAATTGATTCCAAAGGAAAGTCGCCGTGTATGTGAAATAAACAAAAAGAAATCAGAGAACGCGTCTGACTAACAAGCATCAGTCCACAAATATTTTTTCAAATGAAAACTAAGACTTGAATAATTTTAAAATATTAAGTTACAGTAATTAGAAAATAGTTTCCCAAATAATTAGCAAGACAGACATGATGTTAGCCTTCCAGTGCTTTCAATACCTGTGAGTTTTATGAAAAAATGGAAGGAGACTTGAGGCCAATACTGGAACTTAAAAATTATCTCTGCTTTTTGTAACAGTACTCCACAAGATTGGCCACATGCACTCCAATAATTTTTCCATGCAACACATGGAAAGACTCTTAGAACAAGTATTGCTTACAAAAGCCAAAATTTTATGGTAGGTCAATGAGAGTAAGCCCAAGAAAGATGATTAAGAGGTTGGAGCATCTCCCATACAAGGAGAGGCTAAGAGAGCAGGAACTGTTCAGCCTGAAGGGAAGGCTCAGAGGGATCTTAATGTTAAGTATCTGATGGGAGGAAGTAAGGAAGACTGAGCCAGACTCTTCTCAGTGTTGCCCAGTGACAGGACAAGAGGCAACAGGCACAAATTTAAACACAGGAAAATCCATCTGAATATAAGAAAAAAATGTTTTATTTTAATGGTTATTGAACACTGGAATAGACTGCTGTGCGAGGTTCTGGAGTCTCCATCCCTGGAGATGCTCAAAATCTGACTGGACAAAGCCCTAAGCAACCTGCTGTAGTTGACCTTGCTTGGAGCAAGGAGTTGGCTGGACCAATCTCCAGAGTACCTTCCAACCTCAACCATTCTGTGAGTCTATGAAGATTCAGAATACATTAAAATAGTGACAAAAGATCATCTCTTCAGTGGCTTCTTTCTGAASAAATCAGACTGTAGAAACCTTAAAAGTATGGTGTCAGAGAAGACCACAGCTCTGATGCTTGCAAAGAGTCAAAAGCAAATCAGGAAGTATATACTATGAAAGTTGAAGTCCTGCTGCAAACATAAGATAAGCAGATTGACCTATGAGGACTTTTGAGGAATGCATCAGACTAGAGATCTACTTTAAGAAAGAGACTGTCTGTAGCAGCTCTTACTCCAAACTTAAGAAGCATCTTGCAGATGCTCAGAAGCTTCTACTGGTAAATATTGAATGTCCTTAGCTATCCCGCAGTGCAGAAGGGGTTAGAGGAAAAGAGTAGAAAGACAAGGTAGACTAGATTTTTAATTTATGAAGGACATCAAATATTTTCACACAATTTTCAACTTTCTTAGTACTGTTTCCAATATTCCAGCTAGAACTGAACATTACTGCCCATACATTTTACTGCTACCGCTGCATAGTAGTGAGCACTGCTGGTGTAATTTATCCCAGTTGTTGCAAGTAAGTTATCCTAGGAAAGAAGAGAATTCTGTCCTTGATGCAGAGGCTGTTACCTGATCTACTTTTCCATGTCATACAGGACTGACACTAGCAAACACTTTCTCCATACTGCAGGAAGCCATCCTTTCCTGCCTAGGATTCAGGACTATTTCCATCACATCCTTCCAACTGTTCCCCAACAGTTTCATAAGCAGAGGCATCAATTCCCTTAGAAAATTATGACCTTTCTTTGAAAGAAATCTCCCTTAATGGATGCTTCTCTAGAAGGCATTTCGAAGCACTGTTCTGTCCTTTCCTCCCTCTCCTCTCCTCCACTGACTACAAGCACAGAATCATAGAACTGTTAAGGTTGGAAGGGACCTCTGGAGATCATCTAAGTCCAGCCCCCAAAACAAGCGGCCCATATGGGGACTGAACCTGCAACCTTGGCATTATTAGCACCATGCTCTAACCAAATGAGCTAAACAGTTACACAAAGATTTTTTTTCTCCGCACTGAAGTTAGCTTTTATGATTATTCCTCACAGTAAMATTTTTTCCACAAAGCAGTTGCTTTCACAGAGATCTCCAAACTCCATCTGTAGAAAAGGCAGTTGGTTGTTCCCTTGAACTCAGTACAAACTACAATAAAATATTACTTTTCAAAAAACTGCACTGCTGGTTTTGTAGAGAAGCACTGCTATTTCTAAAGACAGACCATATCAAAATAAGGAGCTAAGATTCTGTACAGAAAAGATTGTTGCAACAATAAGAAGTAACAAATTTAAATCTATTCTTCTTGAGTGAACTTCAGCATAGCACCAAAGAATAAAGGAAATAAAATTATTCTCCAGCTACTTTCAAAACCCAAATTTAACAAAAGCATAAACAAACTTAATTTCCTGAAATTAGCAAGAGGTAGAAACATCTGTTAGRATAAAGCATGAAATTTCTAGATACTCAGCTACAGGTTAGTAAGACTACAACATTTCTCCAACTGATATTTCTCAGAGATCAGTGTAAGAATGACTGTTGAAAGAAAAATGAGATGCAAAACACAGACTTGTAGGGGGTTTTATGCAATAAAAATAAATAAATAAAACAAAACATGGTAATACTTTTCAGCAAGAAAAGTACTTACCTGACATTTTTCCCTTGTTCTCTCAACATCTTCACTAGATCTGCTATGGGGTACTGAGCTTTTGCTGCACATAGACCATAACCTGAAAGTACATCCAGTTTTAAGCTATTTTTCTGTTTCAGTACAGACAGAATAGTTACAAGAAATATATTTACCTTTCATACAAACAGAATCTCTCATCAAAAAACATCAGATACTTTTATATTCTCATAGGAGTTTCATCCTGAATTCATCTGTAATTCATCTACTCTTCTTGGTTTCCTGACCAGTAACAGTACAGCAGCTTGACCAGTCAAGCTACACAAATAACTTATTTCAGCTTCACTGAAGCATGAATTCATTACTCTATTAGAAAAGGATATTTCAGATGGACGCATTCAAAAATTGAAACAGAGGCTATTATCAGATGACTATTGCAAATCTGGTAGCCAACTATAGCTTTTAGCAGCAAATAAYATTTTCAGGTTTTCTACATTTGAATCATTTCAACATAGCAATAATGCCTAGGAAGAAAGTACAGGGTATAGATTGTTAATGTTTTCCTAACACTTTAACTACAGCAGTAAGAGACAAACTTCTTGAAGGTATGCGTGACCTTGTTTGAAACAAAGGTAGCTTTCCAAATTAGAACACTACCTAACCCATGGTTTTGTTTAAATTGAAAAACAAAACATGAGAAGACTGATTTTAGCTCCCCCCCCCCCCGTTTCAATGTTAAAACAAAATTTAACACAATAATCATGCTACGTAGCTGAAGTAAAACAAGTCTTAAACTATTCAGCATCTTGCTTCTCTTAAGAGGAACCGCTGCTATTGAACCATATGAAGCTTATGGCTGACCTAAGAGTTTTAGAGAAGTCATTGTATTGTATTCTCGCTTTTTTATTATTATTTATTATTATTATTATTATTCCAGTATTGACTGGATACTCATTTGGATTTAGATGTTTCTCTGCAGGTTTCCCAATAAAACAATACAAACCTTAAGCTAGTAAAAATTGTGCAAGAAACACAAAAATAATCTGCCATTGCAGTATCTTAAAGGATAGGTAATTCCTTAACGGGAACACTGGCACCTGGAAACTCGTACCATAACAGCCGTACACAAAACTAACTACACATAATTTGCAAAACACAGCCCTTGTCCTGAAGAATTTAAAATCTAAATAAATAGGACAAAGTTTGTGAAGAGACATACACACAGAAAAATAAAGTGACGTACGCATGTCAACGCAGAGGAATGGTGACTAAACTGGGAACAAAAACAGACCTCCCATAACTCCTTTTGTGCTGCACAACACCTTTTATGCTGCTGTCTTACAACCGCAAAATAGATTATAGTTTTGTTTAAATGACACATCCTCTGAAAGTCATACAGTACGAACCATAAGAGTCTTACCTGGGGTAATAATAATGTTATTGGCTTCCTTCATCATTTCAACTGCATTGTCCAAATTGATTTCTGTGTGGGTTCCAGTAATTTCCATAGGCTTCCCACCAGCTGTTGATGTGGTGCCATAGCCTCCTAGAATCACATTTGCAAGGGAACGGTTCATAGCCTGAAAGACAAAAGAGTTTTGATCAGCTAATGATGAAATCCAAGAACAAAAGAGAAGAAATGTCCACAAAGCAATCTTCTAGAAATACTAAAAGCTTCCTGACAATAGTATTATTTGTCTGCTAGCTTTGCTTGCTTATGACTCAAAACTTCTTAAAACAGACTCCTTAAAATAGAAACCTATATTAAAGTGATGGTAGCCAAACATTAGCTCCTACCAACATCTGTTACACACATAATAAGAGAGAATCAGCATCTCTGTGAAGAAAATAAAAGAAAAAAAAGAAAAAAAAAGAGAGAAATGAGAACTTAAAATAGGAGTTCAAGAGGAGAACATGTCCTGAGAATTCAGCTCTGTAGATGCATAGCTAGGGAAAACTCACTGGCTAAATCCTTTTGCTGGCACATATCTTTGAGTGGGATTCTGTAGCCATATCTGGCAATATTTGGAAGTAGGCAAAATTGTAACTCCAGTGAGGAAAAACTCTCGAAGTAGAAAAGGAACAAAATAAATTAGTTCTTTAAACACGTCATCCATCTGCTGTTCTAGGTCACAAACCACAGCAAAATTTAAGAACGGGTATGCAGACACACACATACAAGCAAGAAAAACCCCACGCAAAAGTATGCTTCCAGGTGTACAGTTTCCACTAACATGCCATATTATACAACAAGGTTTTTGCCATAGTCTGAGAAAATACACCATTTTGTGAAATTTTACATTTAGCAAATAAGCAGCACCACCACAAGATGTTAGAAGAACTTCTGTTTACCCTGGTACATCATCAGTGTTTCAGCTACTATAAGGAAGGAGCACAAACGGGCCCAAATGCAGGCTTTCTGGAATCAACATCTTCACAGTGACTACAATAGTTCACATCCTTTAGAAATACATTGCCTTTGATATGTATCACAATATTAAATCTTCACAGAGGAATACAGACTAGTAGCAATACTATTACAGAAGTTAAATGCCAGGTAAGACAGTCTGGACAGGAAAAAAAAGACTTTTTAGATATTGCATACTCACTGGGGCCAATATTACAAGAAGCAAAGCACTTTAAATTCTCTTTTAAACCAACAAAAAACAGTAAAACAAACTCAGAGATCAGTCAGGTCAAATGAAAAAAAGTTTAAACATTTATTAGGTATCTGAGAATCCACACATGGCAAGTGTGAGATTGAAGCATCCTTGCCTGGCTATGTACCAGAGAGCCAAGGAAAGAGGAAGGAAGTCTGGCAAAAAAGGAGTGGTACAAAAGTCTGCAGGATGAGTCGAGACCTCTTTAAGCAACAATTAACAAACGCAACTAAGGTCTACCTAGTATAGCGACAGTGTGGTAAGTCCTATATAGCCTCTACCATCTTGTTTATCACTACAGACCAGAAACACAGATGAATAAAATCTTGACTTTACCATTCATATGTAACGCAGCTACCAGCAAAGAGCCCTTTTTGCTGTGCATATACAGGTAGGTGATACTGTCTTGGAGTTTCCAGCCCAGGGAAAACCAAATCATTGATCCCCAAGAACATCGAGTCTTCTCACACCATACCATGACCATGTGAGCAGCATGGCTCATACAAGTAATGAAGAGGATCTAACCTGCAAGATCATTGCAGAATTTGTCTCTTTTCCTGCTCTGTCCTCATTACCCACTCATTCTCTTCCTCACTCCCCACCCAATTAATGGCTCCTCTTATCTGAAACCTTTTCCCACCAAACATCCCCAGTATACAGATGCTCATACTACTTTGCAATGAAGAAGTATTCACTCTGCAAAAAACAGGGAGAAGGACGTGCTAATACAATACAATACAGGTTGCATTCACATTGTCAAAGGCAGCCCACTTCATGAGATGAGGATCTAACAGCACATGCCTTTGCTTTTTTTGTTTAAGTCTTGTCCTTAACTCACCCTACTAATAGCCACAAAAGGTGGGCGGGTAGAAAAATATGTATATTTTATATATATATACATATATATACACACACACATATATAAATATATCAAACAGATATGAGCACAAAAACTTTAAGATATTACATGAACACATTTTTGGCAATTTTATTAACTCATGTAAAAGCTTTAAGAGTTTATCTGAATAGGTTTTGGGTGATTTAGCTAGTTTTATCAYAAAAAGGTCATTAAAAATGTTACAAAAGGAATGTTTTAACCATTACGATGTTACCACAATCACCTTCTCATCTGAGCTACAGAAGTTTCAAAAATACTCTGTTTTGGATGAAAATCATAGTGGGGGGGGGGAGGGGGAAGAACAGCATTACAGATGCATGTTGCTTCTATAGCATAAGTTGTAACAGCCTAAAACAGCCTATTAACACACAGGAGCTGTTTTTCTCCTGAAACACAGCTTGAAGACAACAAAGATGCTGCACCCCTTGGTTATAATAATAGTTTTTAAAAGCAATAATTTCCATTAATGGAAGTAGAGCCAAAAAGAATAATGCTGTAGGAGAAAGTTATTCTGTTTATTGTGCAGAAATACAAACTGATTTCAATTACACTGATTGACTGACTATAATTGTCTAAACTGAGCTGTGGAAACACAAGGTCTCCTGAATTTTATGTCAAAAATTAAACTTAAGTTTGAGAAATACAGAGAGCTGAACCCCTCTGCCACAACATAACTATTTTGTGAATTACAAGCCCAGGCTTCAAATTTACACAGGCTCCTCCAAACAACAGATACCAATATCTCTACATTTTGTGAGTGCAAACAGAGGAGCTAACAATCAAAAAAGAAAAGGGGGGACAGGAAAAGAAAGTTGAAACTACAGAGTGAGTATCCTACCGGTAAATGCATATCCAACGGATTACATTTTTATCAAGCCTTTCTCCAGTTACCTGCAAGAATCTGATCTGCACTTTAAAGAACATACATTTTACATCTATCCCACAAGCATCTACTTTCTACTGATATGGACTAAACTGCCAATTATACACACACAAAAAAAAATGTAGGCATCCCATATGCCATGATCTGATTTTCTTTTGAGAAGGGCATACAAGATGTGCAGAAAACAACAAGACTCTTAAAATTCCCACTGTGGATTGTACTGAAATATGATTACAAAGTTAAAGTTTCCTCTGACATAGAAATTAGTATCAGAAATACATTAATGCAAGCCTGCTGCCACCCAGTGGTACTTCAAAGTAACTGTTCTCTGAACAAAGTAGTTAGCACACTTTGCTATACTTCAAAAAACAATGTTTAAAGTTAATCTCTAATCAAACCACACATTGTAGGTTTTATAAGAACTCATTTTTGAAAATATTTTCTGCTGATAAAGCAACAAAATCTTAAGCTTAACAACACTGCAGAGTGACATGATTAGGCAATAGAGCACAAGTAATCATACTTACCTGGGTTTATACTCAAGACTGAACACATAAGTCAGTGTAAAGGCCTTCTTCAATTTCATTGAGTTTTGAAGTCTCTCTCCAAAGCCAAATAGGTATGATTTGTATCCAGACCAACAAATTCCATACGGAACTTTCTAGTCTCTAAATACCTGCTAGTCTGGTCTTCTGATTGCTAATCACCTTAGCAAATGTTCCAAGCAAGGGTTTTTTATACTGTTTGGCAAAAACAAGCACAATTTCTGTTTGGTTCTTACCACACACATGATGTAAGAGAGGATGGCCCCAGAGGAGCCAATGAGAGCACCAACAATCGTCAGCAAGTTGTTGTTCAGCAGGAAGCCCTCAGCGCACAAAGCCCATCCAGAGTAACTGTTCAGGACAGTAATAACTACAGGCATGTCAGCACCTCCAATAGCTGCTGTTAAAGTGACACCCTGGAAATGGAAAGAAAATACACACTTCAAAATTACCTATAAATGCAGAGAAGACAGTCCATCTGCAGTATTAGAAAAATAAATGTAGTTATGTAATAACAAATCCAAGCATCTTCTACATAAGAGAGATCAAGTTGTGGCCTGAGCATAGGACTTACTGATTCTGCTTAATAAGAGGGGAAAGGAAAGCACTCCACTATCCTCATCCAACATTTATTCACAATTTTTAAAAACAAACACAACAACACAGTTCTGTGGAACTATTCACACTAGTAAGTTATTCGTATTGAATAGTTTTTGCAAGACTCAGCTTACAGCATGGTAATATTCAGGTAAATGTTGCAACAGCTGGAATAAGTTTAGGAGGGAAGTATAAAGATAACTTTATAAAGTTATCATGACAATCTGTACATCCAACGCTCTTATAATTCTTTTAAGGATGAACTTTCCAAATCACGGAATCATAGAATGGTAAAAGGTTGGAGGGGACCTGAGGATCATCTAGTCCAACCTCTTTGCTCAAGCAGGGTCTCAGAAAGTCTTTTAAAATGCAGTTTGTCATATAAAAGGCTCTATTAAATAATAGCTGCAAAAAATACATAAATACATGCTTGTTCTTCAGAACAGTTCTGTTTTACAGCTAGATTTAGGAAAGTCAGTTGCTATTTGCTAGTAAAGTTAACAGACCAGCACTGTAATGGTGATTCAGGATGGTAAGATACAATCATTAAGGGAAGAGAGATCTAGAAAGCTGAAGAACAAACTGTTTGTACCATCTGTTTTACCTCCTGCAATTCCTCAACTTACCATTATGGCTGAGAGTGCTGACACAGAACCTAAACAAGTAATTCCCATAGTGTAACTAGGATCAATCATGTATGGAACCATTCCGCCAATGCTGGCAGCCAGCAACCCTGCATTCAATGCATGTCGACCAGGTAAGAGCAGTGGTGCTGAATTCAGGATACCTGTAATCAAATGTATTATCATATTCAGAAATTAATACGTACATGTAGGAGAGCCTGTCTGTTGCCATAGAAAAGACTGAATACCTCAGGAAAAAAAAAATTAAGAAAACAAAAAAGAACAGATAAAACAAGTTATCTGAAGCTGTGATATCATGCTGACTTAAGTATTGCAACACACATTCAGCCATTATTCTAGACTCTCAAATACCCATTTAAACTTTTGTTTTATTCCTTAATCTCTCTGAAATGATTCGCGATAACCTGCCAAAAAGATCTGTTTTCCTTCTAAAAAGCTTTTAATTTGTTTAACTTACATTCTGGTCCTAAATCATTGCATGCAGTACAAAAACATGACTACTGAGAAAACTCAGATTACGGCTATCCAATTATTAAAAAAGTCCAAAACACAAATGAAGTATGGGCAAAACAAGTTTGTAAAATATGAATACAGTCACTTAGCATATTATAACATGTGTGAGCACATTAAGAGAACTTATAAGAAATTCTATCAATTACTAGTTGTAGTATATCCTGGAAGTATCTTAAATTCTCTTTGCTAGTCACAGCAAAGTGTTTTAAATGTAGTATCTCTACTTGTGAAAGGGGAGGCAAGGAGTGTAGGAGGACAAAAGGATCTTCAACTGAAAGCGCTAAGACATTTCATAGGGACATTCATAGTGTCTCTAGAAGCTGTGTATCCAAAACAGTATTTGACATTTTCTTCATTTTAGCTCTAACTTGCCACAAGCAAGGCTAAGATCAGAGTTGGAAGTTATATAAATAACACATTTTTTTCATATCCTGCTCAGAAGTTGTAAAAAATGAAATGGATTTTAGCACTACATAGATTGAATGATTCAAGACTTGCATCAACACCAACTTGAGTCTCATTTTTCTACACATGAATGATAAGAGTCTTTAAAAATACAGYTGTTTCTATTGGTGCTTTAATTCCTTCTGCTATTGAAAGAAAACCTCCTACGAGGAAGAGTTGGAGAAAAGACATTGATCTTCCTCATTCCTTTCAGAAAGCCTTTTCCCTCCTTTTTCTTTTTTTAATATCTAGCACTAGCAACTAAGAATATCACATCTGTTCTTGAGTATCTGTTGAGTGGTTTGAAAGAAGTACAGTTTGACAAACAGGAGGAGGACAGTGACAACTGATAGCTAAATATTTAAGTGTTAAATTATGCACTGGCATAGAAAAACATCAATATAAAAATCCCTTCCTACCCAGTTGGTCATCTTTCTGTATTCAAATGCTTTAATTTCACCAGTTCCCTCAGTCACACAGATCTATATTAAGTTTTATCACATTATGCCTATGTTGGCAGGGAGCTGAGGGGAGGAAGGATTTGTGGATATTTATGTGATTCAGTCTAAAAGGACAAATACAGATTTGTTTTCACCTCCTAGCTTTTTTTTTTTTTTTTCCTCCTTCTTCTTTTGTTTGTTATAGAACAGCTCCAGCTGACCTAGTCTGAGCAGGGAGGGTTGAACTAGATGGTCTCCAGCGTTCCCCTCCAACTTCAACCACTATGCAATTTTGTAAATAGATAGTGCAAAAGTATCTAAGTCACCCAATCCATTCCATCAGTTAGGACTGCCTCAGTCTATCTAAAGGAAGCCTGCAATGCAAAAGACAGAGYTCTATAAATACTAGTGATGCTCACTGAGTCCAGTAAGACCATGGCTTCAGTTAAAACAGCTGCTCAGGAAGATTAAGTTGTAATCATAAGTGTTCAATAAAATAGTGACACACACCGTCTCTTAAACAACAACTCTTAAAAAAAAGTTTCTAGACAAGATGAATTGAAATACGTTTGTATGATTTAGTAATTAATAGCAGTAGCATGACCAAACACTGAATATAAACCATTCATAAAGTTTGTATTCAAAGCAGGAACAGATTTAAAAATAGAAAGTACAGTCATGAGAATTAAACATAACATTTACCTGATGCAAAATACAAGTCCTTGCAGTTACACAGCAGTCTAAAGGCAGAGCTAAAGTCTAGAAGAAGAAAACTATATAAAAAAACAAAAATAGTAATACTTAGTTCTGAATGGAAGATCTCACCTTGCAGTTTTCCATAAGCAACAAGAGAGCCACTAAAAGTGACTCCGCCAATGTATGTTCCAAGGTATGCTACAATCTTGGTGAGGTTTGCAGCTGGATCAGTAGCAAAGTGAGGATACTCAATCATGTATTCTGCCACACAGGTGAGAACAGCAGCCAAACCCACCAAACTATGGAAAGCAGCAACTAGCTGAGGCAAGTCTGAAATCTGGATGCGTTTGGCAATTGTCAAACCTATTGAAAAATGAAGACCAAGGAGAAGTGTTACAACACATTACAACACAATTAAACTGCAATTAGAAACTGATGTATTTTCAATATGCTGTCAATAYATGTACACACATATTTCCTCTAATGTAAACATTTGTTCTAAGTTACAAATTGCTGTCTACAGCATTTAACTGGAAGATGCATATCTGTATTTTGTGCAATAAGAATATCAAGCAAATTAGAAAGAAGATTAAAGTGTATGAAGTACTAAGAAGTTTCATTAAGTATTGGAAAAGCTAACATTTTATATGAAAACGGCACAGTATGACAAAGAATTTGACAGCAATTAAACTTAAACATGAGCTTGGGCATACTAACCTGCATACACCCATTTTTCCTAACCATTACAGAGAAACTATGCACTTCTGATTTCCTGCTAGTCCTCTCTTTCTTTACTGCATCATGATACATTAATAAAAGCCCTGAGACTTAGGATTCTTTGATTCATGTACTTGTAAAAGTAACATAAGCAAGTCATAAATGTAAATTAGTCATTTCACTTGTAACTCATACAATACTATGTATATACAAAGCCTGCATAAACACGCATGTAGTGCATATATAAAAAAAATAATATACATACCTATGGTACCACCAAGTGCCATTGCACCTGACATCTGAGCCAACAACTCAGGTGATGGTTTAAGGCCTCCAAGAGTTGCTGCTAAACCTCCAGCAACACCTATCATACCTAAAGCGTTGCCAAGACGAGCAGTTCCTTGAGTGGACAGACCAGCCAGGGCACCAACACAGCATAAGCCTGAGGCTAGATACATCATCTTTAAAATAAGGAAAATAGGTATGTTTATGTGACACTGAGGTATATAGTGCATAATACATCATTATTAAAATCTTTCCCATTACTACACAAAAGGGGCAGAATTCTCCTGAACGTGTATTACTTGCCAAGTTATTTGTTCTTAACTGAAATAAAAGTCAGACTGAGAAACTGTCATAATAGATGTGACTTTGGCCAATTAAAATGTGACATCTATTAAAACATTTTCCCTTTGTTTCATGACCTTAGTTCATCTGTATTGTGCAAACCAAATCTGAGTCAAACCAACTTTCCTCTAAGTTCAGAAGAAAATTTTTCTTTAGTACAATCCAATTAGCATTGGCATTAAAGTTTAACTGTCCTAATTGTTTTAGGAATAGCCTTAGAATTTACTTATAATGCATCTGAACTGCTGTTTTCAAAAAGGATAAACAAACTTAATGAACTGAGTTGTAAATAACATATCTATATCACTAAAAAAAAAAAAAAANAAAAAAAAAAAAAAAAAAAAAAAAAACAGTGCTTGTATAGTAATGTACTACAAGCCTCCAGGATAAAGCTGTTCTTAAGTAACAGAAGGTAACTCAGAAGGTAACACATTTTCATTTTGCTACCTATCACAACAAATGCAAAAAGTATACCGTGAAAAATGCAGTAACTACGCTTCTCTGTGATGAAATCTTATCTCACCTCATCCAAATGCTGCATCTCTCCACTGTCACTCAAAGTTAAACTTTGAAAAACATGTAAATTGAAGACTGTTTTCTGTATTCCTATTAATATTTAAGGTGTAATTTAGGAACTGTCCAATAAATAGTACAGTACCATCTGCTTAAGAAGAAAAAAAAATTCTAAAGGCTTTTAAGATGTGCAGATTCAGTATTTAGGGCATGACTGCAAGCTTAAACTTAATCAGCTTCAGTCTGGTCTCATGTGTGTTCAACGCAGCAAGCACTGCAGAGGTGTGCTGTACTGCGAATAGTAGGCTCAGAGCCGAAAAGCAGCTAAGCGCAAAGTGCTTACCTGTTCAATATTATAGCCACCACTGAGAGCAGCTGCATAGCCTCCTACAAACACACCACCAGGTAGCAGGTACAAGTAGTTGTACTCAGGAGGATCTGTGGGACGTTTGAACATATCCAGCATTCTCTGTGTAACTAGAAACCCGCCTGGCAAAAAAGAAAACCCAACAGTTTTACAAACACAAAATTTGAAAAAAAGCACAAGCCAACTAGGAGAAAAATATTTGGTTAAACCATATTATATTACCACATGGAGAGAAGTTAACAACTGATAACAACAAAGCCTTTGAAAAGCTATTAAGTTGGAGATCTACCAGTAAACAAATGTGAAATTTYGGTGAGAGTCTTTTTTTCCTCAGCTGTTGGAAGGAATTCATCAAAGGAGTAGTTTGAGAGCCCAGAGGGCTAACTGTAGCTCCATACTCTATAAACAAGAACAACTCTCCTATTTCTTTAGATTGCTTGCTTCTTTGCTCATGCTCCCAACTATCTACCTCCTCACAAACAGGGACTGTATTACAATAAAGACTCTTCATCCACGATGTGTTTCCACAGCACAGCAGGAATGCATCGCTTGCCTCAGAAGTCCACAATGAAAATTCTGCAGGAGATGTTTTCTGATCTTGTTATCAAAATGCTGACTCTATGGTACAGCTTTGTTTATGACTGCTCTTTTCCCTGTCCACCCTAGCTGGAATACAATATTTAAGTCACATGGCTCAATTTCACTTTTTCCTTTTTTTTAAAAAAAGGAAAAAAAGAAACACTATAAACCTGCATCTGTTGAAGATCAAGCAAACAGAATTTTGTTCTATGCCACTGGTATATTTTGCAAGTGGAACAGGAATACAAGGATAAATGCAGTATCATCTCTGGATAAACAGAGAGAGATTATTTCATACAGTTATCACCCAAAGGATGCTCTAAAAGATAAAACATTTAAATGCTTCCCCCAAAGGAAGTTACTCTATGAAGTGTATGAACCAGGTATTTTAACTACTGTAAGAATTTTTTTCTTTATTCTTGGATGTTCTCAGACCCTATTTCCAGGACAGTATTTCTCAAATATATACACTTGAACTAGAAGAAAAATAAACGAATTACACAAGTGCTTTAAGTTACTTTCAGAGAAAACTAATACCCATACCTGCAATATTGACTGACGAGATAAAGGCAGAAAGCACCGCCAGACTTTGAGGAACATTTTCAGGTATGTAATGTCCTCCCATCAATACCAGTCCACCAACTGCAGTTAGTCCTATTTAAAAGAGGAAAGAGTTATTGAACCTAAACAGATTTACTATTACAGCAAGCTTCCTTTCAATTGTCAAGCTGATACTAAGTTAATTCAAATTTTGTACTGTGCTCTCCATATTAGCATCTAAAGACAGACCGCCATGAGGGTTTTTTTTCCCCAGTAATACAAACGTGTTTCAAAAGAAGAAAGTTATATGAATGCAGTTTTGAAGTGCAGTCCCTTCACGGGAGGGAGGAGGAAAAAAAAAAAAATGAGGAACAAGTTGATAAGCTGAAAATAACTTGTTTTCAGCTGCAAGCAACTAGAATATAGAATTGGTCAACTCTGATTTCATTATTCAAATCACAAAAATGATCCAAGTCTGACAGAAATATGGTACAGTAGGAAAGATCAATTCATGGTGATCATCAGATCAGGTACTCAAGTTTTTTATTTGTTGGGGTTTTTTTGTTTGTTTGTTTTTTTTTTTTTTTTTTTTGAAAAGGATTGAAAGCTATAAATCTTACAGGTCACTTTTGGAAAAACCCTCCTCCTCCCCAAAAATCACGTGGTTTGAGGAGAGACAAATAAGGAAGGAAGGAAGCAAGCAGAAGAGAAAGGTTATTTTAGGGGTAAAATTTTGGAGAGACTGAAAGAAAGATGTATTGTGTGTTGTATGAAAGGGGAGACTGCAAGTTAAACAAACTTTAAACTAGATGCTTTAAGAGTGGAAAATTACTTACAAAGATCAAGAATACACAGCATTATGTTCACCTTTCTTTTGAAAAACCATACTCTCCGGAAGAGCACGTTTCATGTGTCATTGCTATTTATGAAAGTAAACTCAGAGGTATAAAGGCTCCTCAGAATTAAAAAGGCATACTATTAAAATTTTGCCTGAAGTTCAACTACCTTGCACCTACCTCACAGAAAATGAGCAATTCTGTAACAGCTACTTACCTGAGATAGCATTAGTCACTGACATGAGTGGAGAATGAAGAGCAGGAGTCACACCCCAAACCGTATGGTACCCCACTATTCCAGCTAGGCCAAATGTCGTCACCATTTGTGTGAAAGCAGCATTTGGAGATACAACGCCCAGTCCTAACATTGTAGCTAAACCTAGAAGAAAACCATAGCTTTTTAGTGACTTCTGAATAGTTTCTTATATTTAAGCTCTGTACAACACTAGGCCAGTATTGAGCTAAACGCAAGAGTTTTGTGCACAGACTCTTTCCAAGATCAGATGGATTGTCTTTGTCCAGTATAAGGCTCTGAAGTTTCTTTTAAAATAGAAAATAAATACGTAAACATGATGCAGCCACTTTTACTACATATGCACATAAAACAATAAGGATATTTTTCTTCCCTAACACTGCCTCCTCTCACTCTCCTGTTCTATAACAAAAATGTAGAAGAGTCACAATCATGTTAAGAGACTACTGCAAGACTTAAAAGTAACAAACACTCAATGCATTAACTACTAGCACAGAATTTCTGATGTACACAGAACATTAAATGACAGCAACTGCCAGCATTTATTTGCGAAGACAACTCCTGTTCCTAATACTTAGGAAAGATTGTGGGCATTTAAGTCTCACAATCCACAAAGGTTGAAAAAAAGCAATGCCATTAAACTGATTCTGCTGCAAAGTATGCACACAGTCCCTTGCAGGAGCTTGCAAAATTTTAAATATTTTACTGAGATTTAATTTAAAAAGTCAAAAACATTTATGCTCACAGCATGACTCAACACTGCTGGAAATGTTAGTATTTTTGGTTAAATTTCTTAAGTTTTATTCTCCTCTTCAAAGCAATTACTGCAGGGCACTGATTTTGTACTGGGACATACCAGTCAACCAACTGCTCTCTCAGATAGCTACTAAATTGAATGAGCAAGATGTGTACTCATTTAAAATATTAACCACATAAGAATTACTCTACACTGATTCTCCAACTGTGGAAGTCGCCTACCTGTTGTATATACAGATGCACTAGTCATAGTTTTTCTAAAAGGTGTAATAGTAGCTGCTTTTTCCGCTTCCAGCTCTGCTACAGTCTTCTGCTTCACAGGGGCTCCTTGAGGAATGTTATTTGGTGGAGGTGCTGGAAAAATTACCTTGCCATCCTGACAAGAGATATTTACAGTTATCCCTAACGTAGTAGATTCTTTAAAAATAGAGTCTACTCTTCTCTATCCTGTAGCTCAGATGAAACTCAACATCCTAGAGCCATGCCATAAAAAGTCTCCTCTTTCCACAGAGTTTGCAAGGCTGGATGAGATAGATGTACAGCTTGACCAAATTTATTATATTGATTCACACATTTTTCTGACAAGATTTAACATCAGTATCCCAGAATACCTGTTAACAACACAGCACATGACTTGAAAGCAGGAACCATAGGGACAGTTCATTAATAGAAAATATTTTTCCAAAATAAAACAGAGCTATGGAAATGTCAAATTCTGCTATAGATCTGAAATGCAATCAAAATCTGCCCAGCAAGGTCCCAGACATAGTGTCTCACTTGCCTTTCTCCAACCCTCTGGAGGAGTCACACCTTGACTTGTCAAGCCTCGAAGCTGTATGCCTGCTTCAGTGGCTCAGGAGAGCTGAAGCCATCCAATGCTTCCTCCAGAGTAGGTAATCATAAACATTAGAAAATCTTGGTAAAATTAGCCAGTAAAACTCAGAAACAAAAAAGTAACTCTTGCCTAAACTACAGATTACTATTTTCTAATAGAACTTAAAAGTACTCCACATGTTGTAGTTACACCGAGAGCCTTTACTGGCTCATGCCCTAAGCTTGTATTAGGCAAACAAAGACAGAAAAATAAAAGTAGCAGTGTGACCATAGAGAGGTAAACAGAAAAAAAGCCAGCAATGCAGAGGTTTAGAGACTCTTGATGAGATTGTAAGAGTACTCAGCTCACAAAACACAGACATATTTGGCAAGTTTATCATCATAAACAGTTAATTCTTTTGTCCAAAAAAACAAAAAGCTTRATCTAGAACATACTATGCACATATATCCTTTCTGATTCTGAAAAGGAGAATGTTAATTCCTGGTCTTATTTCAAGCCTCCTGGACAGATATATAAGACAGCAGACAATGATGCACCGAGTAGAGAAGGCACAATCACATGGTTTTCTCACACGATGGTCTAGTTCATAATCGTGGAAAGAAATGCACACTCCTGATATCCACACTATACCTATTTTGTGCCTGAATTTCACAGGGTTTTTCCTCTCACCTTTCATGCATGAAAGAAAGTTCAGTGTGAAGAAATTTGATTCAATTTAGCATTAAAATCATTTCCCCCCGTTAAAGTTACTCTTAGAAGAACAAAAACATATTTATTAAAGCAAAGTTAAAGAAGAAATGCTTTCCAGTCCTTTAGCAGATATTTCAAAAATGTTACATATCCATGTTTTTAATCACATGGATACAATCGGTAAATTCAAATATAATACTTTTCCTTTGTTTAGTAATAGGCACATTAGGCATTTGTTTAATCATGACAGGTAAAAACTTACAGACAGAAGCAAAAAGGTTTCCCTTTACAAAAAAGGACGAAGGACTATTCAAATGAATACAAACGTGATTACAGGTAGCTTGATGGACAGCATATGCAAAGTATGTAAGCATGCAACATCTTTGAATGCATTTTAGGAGACAGCACTGATAAATATAGAAGTAAACACACAGGTTGCATCACAAATTAGAAAGATATCATTTATTGACCTACCTTCATTACTACAGTTCCCCTAATAACATGATCCAGAGTGCCATAATCAAATTCGTCTTTTGGATCAAAGTAGAAGTTCTCTTTGTCAGGACTAATAGCCTTTAGGAGTTTGATAATATTATTGGAATATAGGGTACTGGCCTGGGTAGCCATTCTGCTAGGCAGGTCCGTGTAGCCGATGTGTGTAACACCCTTTAAAAAGTAAAGTATTAAGCATTCATTAAATCTCTAAAGAAGCATTTTCAGAAGGACGTACTGGAAGAGATGATACATATATCCAAATAGTTCAGATTATTTGTGTCTCTAAACTTCTCTAGAACTGTTACTGCAGCTTTACCAGTAGTAGCTGGGGGCAAGGAGGAAAGGTGTTATTCTTGATTTAGAAAATTTAGCATGACCAGACCAGACCAAACCAAACATCTTAATTGCAACAAGCGTGAATAGAGAGGAGGATGTACTGCTGCAAGAGCCTGCCTTTCCCTTTTCACTTTGACAAAATTAAAATCTAAAGGATTACTTAAAACCAAATAGCATAAGCAGCTACTCATTTTCAGCACTCAGTTTATAAAATACAATCTTCAAATTAAGTATGAAAATAAATTCACGCAAACTGAGAATGATCTGCAGTCCAAAGTGCTCACCTTATGAACATACAATTCTCCAGGCTTTGTAGTTTCAATGTTTCCTCCTGCTTCTGCAGCTAAATCCACAACAACTGAACCTTCCTTCATTGATTCAATCATATCTTTCCTAAACAATACTGGAGCTTTTTTACCTGACAAGACAAGACATAGTAAATTAAACACAAAATACAGCTTTAATCTGTAAAGCCCAGGAGAAAAAAGTTTCCCCTGTCCTCACCTTCATAAACCTCTCACTTACCTCAGAAGCTATATTTGCATTTTATAGGTACAAAAGAAAGATATGAATTTTTTGCTTAAGACAAAATGTCATGGAGGACTTGCTTACCTAGACAGAGAGAAGATATGCTGGAACACCCAGCACCCAATGCACATATGCAAGGTGTTCATGAGCAGTCTACCAAAGATTGTAGAAAGTCTGATTTTGACCTTAGTAAACAGACAACTTCCAGTCTTATAATTCAAGTCATAGCTAAGTAACAAAAAAGTCACACTACAGGTTGTTGTGCAATATAAAACACTGAACCTTAAGCTCTACCCTACTGTGTTTCAATTACAAAACACAATCCTATTGCAACTGGACTTGCTTCAGTGCACATAGCGGATATTAGATGTAACAGTGATACAATAAATATGCAGAACTACTACATATTCTTACTTTGTCTTTTTGTTTAATAACAAAATATGAAGATATTAAGTCAAAGACTGCTGGTTTGTAGCAACATAAGAGAGCATGGATAAATATTTACTACTTACTTACAAATAATGCAAGGGTTTTAACACATATATAAAATAAACTAATACTTGAGATTTCTTTATTAGGATTGTAGTGTAGATTCCAGTGCACTACTATTATCCAGCAAGTCTGAGGAACCTTCAACTTTCTTCTCAAATGACTCCAGGTTTAGGGAAGACTTAACAGATGAGGGAAGCACAGAGTAAATTACACAAGCACTCAGAGAAAGCTCAGAAAACCAGACATTTCAGAAGCAAAGCAGAGCCTTTCCAGCAAGACAATCTTTAGATACAAAAGAATAGTATAGAGTGAGCTAGTAATTATTTCCCTGCAGACTAAAGCTTTTATTTTCTTTTTCTAATAAAAATGCAGTTGCAAGGAAAAAAAAAAGGAAAGAAAGAAAGAAAGAAGAAATGCTAAAATGATAAGTTTTAAAGGAGACTGATTTTTTTTCTTTATCAGGGAAGGGAAAAGGTATGTGCTTTAAAAGAGATAATTGATTTACATCTCCTTTATTTTCACTGCAGCTACACCCCCAAAACATACAAATTTACACAAAATAAAAACAAGCATGTTGCACATAAGACATACCTGGAATAAGTGCTGTAGTGATGATGATATCAACATCTTGGCACTGTTTTGCAAAAAGTTTCATTTCAGCTTCAATAAACTCTTTAGACATTTCTTTAGCATAACCACCTTGTCCCTCTCCTGATTCCTTTAAGTCTACTTCCAAAGGCTCAGCACCAAGAGACTTGAACTGTTCCAGAGCTGCAGCTCTACAGAAAGAAAATCAGAAGGAAAGAAAAAAGAAAAACAAAACATGGACTACATAAAAAAAGGAAGTCTGTTTTAAGCAACAGCTCAATATACTTTGAGTTTGGAGGCCACTTTAGTAGCAGTTGTCTTCAGACAAGAGATAAAAAGCTTATTCTAGGACTAAGGAGAACAGGATAAAAAGTCTTCATTTTATTTGTTAAGTGGAACAGAAAGAACATTTGCATCACCAATTTTAGGTCCTGCATGAGAACACTTTGACTAGGAATTATAGCAGCCTACAGTTTCCTGTATAGTCAAATGAAGTTGCCCCAAGAAGGTATCCAAAGCTGGGAGCTTAACTATTGACTAAGTCTGCTCACCYGTTTCTCTTATCTTCACTAGACAAGTCTAAAACCCTAACTTAAATGCCTAAGACGGGTGACAGATACACTCCATAGCCTGTGTCCCCATCTTTAAATATGAAATGGGAATACCAGTAAGTCCTTTTTCACTGGGAATGCAACAGAGCTTCTGAAGCCTCTGGATACTACGGAGATCAGAGTCTTAAGAACCTTAGATGGATGACAAACTCCTTCAAAAAACTAGTTTCACATCAGGTTATACAGCAGAATACGACAACAGACTAAATTCTAGGGGTGAGACAAACATTCACCATATGCAGGTATTTACTACAAACATCCTTGTACATTAAGATAAATGTACACAGGATGCTGAAGAGCATTTTGTATCTGAAAAGTTTCAGACAGWTTTTTTGCTTTTAAGTAAAATGATTCTTTTCAGTTTGTTTTATGAATTACGCTGTTTTGCCTAACATAGACTGAAGGCTTTTTCCATATTGCACATAACAGGTATGGAGATACTCATTTTTATTCTTTCACATTAGATATAACTAATTAGCACTAGGTGCTGTTTCTGCATAAAAACAAACATGTATACGTATTTTTAAGGCAGATACAATGTTAAGCACATACAAATTCAGTATTAGAAGACCATTTAATATAGAAAGTTTAATCAAGTTTGTGCTTCCTATAGAGTCAATAAGATAACTTTCCCAGTCTATTGCTCTAAAAATGACTATTGAACAAGAAAATTTTTCTGAATGAAAAAAAGAAATCCCAAGCTTAATTCTGCTTCAGTTGCAGTCCCTGTTCTTTCATCTTAAAGACATGAGTTCCCTAAATAAAATAATTTTCTCTCCATTTTTTTTTTTTTTTGGTCCTTTGAGCAGATTGAAAGGCGTCTGACTTCAGAGAGATCCTGACTAGCTTGTTCATCTGGGATCAGGCAAGTGGAGATGAATGAGAGTATGCAGCTGTAAATCTGAATCAAAACAAGCTGTAAATGAGAATATAAAGAGTCTTTCTCCACTATTTTGCCTTGTGTCCCCAAGAAGAGCACAGACACAAAATTCTGGACAAAACCCCTCTCTTTCTCATTTTTATAAAGCAGGACTTTGGTTCATATGACTCTGGTTGATTTAATAATACAGAGTCTTTGGAAGGTTTGGGGGAATAAAAAAGGAATAAAAATGGAAGAATAAGGCAGGAATAAAAGCAGCAGGCAGGGATTTGTGATTCAATGCAGCTTTCACTACAATACAAACAGCTACAAAGCTATTAACCTTAAAATCATTCAATATAGCCRTTACTGTTTTCACACACCCACCTAGTATCAAATCCACGAACCACTGCACCCATCGACTTAGCTGCTCCTGCAGAAGCCAGGCCAGCAACTCCTCCTCCAATAATCAAGACCTAGAATGATATCATTATCACACTTGGCCCACAAACTAAAAATAGAGTCAGCTAGAAAAGTAGCAAAGTGATAATGCATTCACAACAGTAGAGATGCAAGTTATTTTCAGACACAGAACCTAAAGCAACTTTGGCGAAGGTAACCATCACAGCTTTTAAACTGTTACTGTTACTTCATCTATCTATCTGCGGCTGACTATTTAAACAAGTAAATGCAGGCTTTCCCCTTGCTTTGGTTTAATTTGGGGGGAGTTGGTTTTTTTCTTTTTAATTCTCACACTTTCACTTCTCTTCATCCCAATCCACCTGCAACTCCAGTCAAGTAATCCCTTCCACCACAGCTTTCAATATGCCAGAACTCTTAACATCTCTGACCTTTCTTTACTGCTTCATAACCTTCCCCTATCCATCCATAGGGGTTCTGACATTTAAAAATAAGTAAATATAAATAAAACTCAAATTATTCTACTCTTTTCCAAAAAAGAACTAAAAACAGTAAGCAAAAATTACTAATCCCATATGAGGAAAAAGCTTTTAACACAAGCAGTTTCAGCAGTGGTTAGCTGCATCCAGGAAATGACCTATTCTTCTGCTCAGTACTTACTTTACTGTACGTACCTTGGCTGGAGGAACTTTACCAGCAGCTGTGATTTGACCCGTGAAAAATCGACCAAAGTGATTTGCTGCCAATACAACAGCCTTGTAACTGTCAGGTAAGGAAGACAAGAACACATTTCAGTATTTTCCCAGATGCAACTTAATGCCATTCATTGACAGCACTCAAAAGAATACACTCAGACCAAAGCATATATACAATGAAACAAGTTTAATGTTTTACTCTTGAGCACAAGTTTAATCCTCTCTCTGTCTTTGCTCATTCTTAGAAAGAATTTGTAGACAGCAGTATGCTCAATGTAGAATTATGAATGCATGATAAACATGTAACCTGACAAAAATTCACTCTGTCATCTCCGAAGCTATCTTCAATGACTGCAACTAGAGGTTTGTTAGGGAAGGAACTACATACAAGCAACTACAAAACCCAGAGTAGTTTTGCAGTAAGCAGGAATGCAGTAAGCATTTAGGGAAGCAAACAACTTCAGAATAAGATACTCAGAGCTCTGGGGGTGGTGGTCAAGGGTCTGGGAGCCCTGATCTTTTCCTCCTCAATCCTACCAGTGAGGGGGGAGGATGGGAGGAGCAGCAGATATATTTTACAAATTAACAGCTGTCTGTGCCACTGGTGTTGGCAACAGGGTTTTGGTTTCTACGACCACAGGACCCTGCTTGAAGATAGGCAACTGATGAGGAGAGATGGGATCAATCTCAATAAGCAGGCACATACGTCTTTGCAGGTAGGCTGGCCAGCTTGGTAAGGAAGGCTTTAAACGAGGAAAGAGAGGGAAGCGGAGAGTTATAGAGACAGGGCAGTCAGCAAAACACTCAAGTCGGGATGCCTCCAGTGGGTACCTGCAGCCAGAAAAGTGCATCTGGGACATGACTATGGAGGATCCTCTTGCACCCCTCCTGGAAAGCCTGCATGCTTGATTAACTCTCTGAAATACCTGTACACCAATGCACAGAGCACACATCTCTAATTCTTCCTGCTTATTCCCCGTGTGCAGTCACAGAGCCATGATCTCACTGCAATTACAGAGACATGGTGGAATAGCCTGCATGACTGGAATGCTGTCATGGATGGCTACAAGCTTTTTTTTTTTTTTTTTTTTTTTTTTTCATAAGGAAAAGAGGCAAAATTGGTGAAAAATATGAAGAAGAAAATTATTTATTGATGTCTTTTTTTTTTTTTTTTTTTTTTTTTTTTTTTTAAAGGAAAGAAAGGCCAGGAAGGTGAGGTGGTAGAGCTGCTCTTTATTTAGTTACTCAATAATTTCGTAACTGCCAACTTGACAATAAACACCTCAAGTCTACAATGCCAGGCACAAAACATGAATATATTTGAGAGCAATTACTCTTTTTGTTTGCACCTGCCACAGCCTTGGCATTCATATTGAGCACTCTTCTCACTAGATAGCTCCCAAAAATGTTAGATGCTAGTGACAGACACTCTGCATTGAAGTTGTTTTAAGGATAGCTCTCATCTAACCCAGAGCAAAGTGGTACTAGACTAACCAGTCCAGGAACTGAAAGAATCCAACTTTTTTTTTTTTTTTTTTATCTGCTTTGATTTGAGAAAGTTAAAGTTGTTAGGCACCTTCAGCAGGTTCATCCTGCTTCAAATAGCTGTAGGAAAATAAAGACACAGAACTGTCTTAAATATACCTAATATCAAAATACGTTGCCTTGATATTTACTCAAGATGAAAAAAGAATAAAAGGTTTCATACCCAGCAATGTTGGCCATGGAGCTAAGTGCATCATATCCCTGAGCAATGGTGACCCGTGGAACCTGATCCATGGCCAAGACGGTAGTTTTTTTTTCTGCAAGTTTATTCAGGAGGTCTGGATTTTGGGCTGGATAGATAAAACTAACCAGGGTAGCAGCTGTCTTAAGAAGATCTGCCTCATGTACACCTAGTGCAGGGTTATATATAGGAGCCCTCACCTGAAGAAAGAGAGAGGTTTCCAAATTAATCACTAGAAGTAAATCAGGGCATGCCCCCCCCCCCTTTTTTCTCCCCAGCTTACACTTTGTCCATTCACAACCAAAGTATATGATGAAGGAAGTGTATTAAAGGCTGTTTGTACAACTGAACTCAGTAACAGCTCAGCTACAACTCACAAATAACAGCTCTAGGTAGACAGGTGACAGAGCAGTAACAGCACATATACTCGGAAAGAATTCATGGCTTCTAAGAAGCCATTACTGGCTTTTGTAACAGGCAGCTGTTCTAAAACAGGTCATTTTGAGGCAAAACAGATTAATGAACAGCTGTGACAATTAAGTTCTACAGGAAAAAAAAAACTCCTAAGTTTACGATATACCATCATATATAAAGAACTTMAAGCATGAAGTCTAGCAAATACCTGTCTTCATTTGTAATGACTTCTTTTAGATTTTTTTTTAAATAAAGAAACAACCTACTTACCCAAAATGTTCACAAACTAACTCACAGACATGAATTACATTCAATCTTGACAGGATAGCTTCAGATAAAACATTCAAAGAAAGCCACAACATCAAAACCAAGGTCTTCTTGCCTGAAGACTGTACAACCTAACACCTCTTAACTTTACTTTTAGCAGTTTTCCCACATCAGCTACAACTCCCTGCTGTTCAATTGCTGGATATCCAATTGAAAAGAATTAGAAATCCTTCTTCAAAACTCCAAAGCAACTTTTTTTTGAGAGTAACTTGAAGTTGGATGTTACTGATCTTGGAGAAGAAGTTGCTTAGAATGGGGATCTTTTCTGATTAGTGTTCCGAACACAAGTTTACCTTGCTCTAGAAAACATAACTCCAAGGCAGTGAAAAACTTGATAAGAGATTGTCCTTACATTCTTCAATGTTCCTATTTACAGAAATACTCCTATATACTAGTTTATTAGTTTAGACCCACACCTGAGCTATATGAAAAAAAGAAAAGATGACTAAAATTAAATCAGAACTTAGAATGGAAAGTATAAATTTAGAGTAGATTGTTTACTGAACTTCTAGGAGACTATCAGAAAGGTTTGAGCTATACATTTTCTATGGTATTTTTTTTTTCAGATAAATATATTAATAAAGCAAATTACTTTGACAACTAAATCTGAAGCCAGTACTTCCTTGGTCCCCTGGATCTTTGCTCCAACTTCTCTGTAATGGTCATCAGAAAATTTGGAAGCTTCTCCAGCACCAGATTCCACTACAACGTTGAAGCCTTGCTTAACCAAGGCTTGAACTCCAGCTGGTGATAAAGCTACCCTCTTCTCATTTTGAAATATTTCCTTAGGGACACCTACAGTCAGCTGTTTATACGGAATTCCTGTAAGAACAGCAGAGAGGACAGCATTAGTTGCATGAAAGATCTTAAGGTTTACTGAATTGATACTAATGGCACACTTCAGTGCTGTATAGAGACATTCAGACGGGTCACATTTAGTAATTTTCCCTCCTCAGGAAAGAGGAAGCAGAATCACTTTTTCCAGCAGCGTATTCTACATTTCTTTAAACTATACCGTCTTTCCAGACATCCCTCTTCCCTCAGATATTAACAGGTCAGTGCAGTCACCACAAAAGCACTAACAAGCTTCTGGTGCAGTTTATATCCACCTCAGTTTATACAATCAGTAACAGTATTCTGGGGATATCATATTCTAAACTACAGTAAATGAACTTAACTTCCTCTCTATGTGTTTCAGTTTTTCTCTGAAGAAGCAAATGAGTTTGAGCAGCTGATCCACATTTTAACTGAACATTAGTTCTGAAAGTCTATCAAAATCATGCAACAGTTGTCTCAGTTCACTGTAAATGAGCATAACTTTCATACCACAGGAAAAGTAGGCTGAAAGGCACAATTTCATTGATGAACTGCTTGGACAGTCGTTACAGAAATTAAAAACTTGAATTTAGGAATACATGAATAATCGAATATCTGACTACTAGTTCAATCCATCTATATTTCTCTTTAATTTTATCTTTCTGTTTTAAGGTATTCCAAGTTCTACTAAATAATGCCAAGAAACTTGCAGAAACTGCAATTTATCATTTTTAGCTTAAGGTTTCAACTTACAAATCTCCAATTTTACCTACAATTTGAGGGCCCTGAGTTAAATATTTCTTAGCTGAACTTCTCTGATCCCATCAAATGTTTAAACTTATTATATATGCATACATAGTCTCAGACAAGATAATCACATAATCAAATTACCACATTGCTTCAATTACAAAAAACCACATGGATTCTAGCATGCAAGCCCAGTTCTGCAACAGCTTCCACTGATCTCTCTCCAAAATTTAAAATTTGCATTGTGGTATTTATACATGAGAGGCCTACATCACATATACTGCACTGTTAAGAACAGAACTTAAGCAGCCTGAGAAGCCACTCATATTAAAGGCCAAGCTAAAAAATAATTAATTGATTAAAGGCTTGTTTTATAGTATCAATCTTTTCACTTGACATAAACAATTTAATTTTGACAAAAAGACGCATATTTCGTTTAAAAAATAGTACTAGAGAGTTAAGTGTCTTGTATGTTTTAGAAAGGCCCCTTTTCTTGCCTCTTCCCCCCCCTCTTTTTTTTTTAAAAACAAAAAAGAATCAAGCAGTTCCTAAAGGTACCTTACTGTGAGAATTTTGAGGAAGGGAATTATTTGACTTTAGATATAAAGTTCTTACAGCTATAAAATGAAACTGGGACTAATAGGTGCTTAAACTTGAAAATCAGAAAATGTTTAGAATAGCAGTTCTTACGATATGGCATCAACTTGTAATGTTCTGAAAATATAATGTATAGTTGCTAAGAATTGAGATTTAAAAATCTACCCACACTCAGACCTACCATCCATTAAAAAAATAAAACAAACCTATCCAACAAGACGACAGGATAAAAGTTCACTAGAACTGCATTACTTCTAATTATTCCTACTCTTCCTTTTTTAAAATCTTTCCCTCTAAAACTAAACTGATTAAAGAGCAGTAAGTAATTTTGAGACAGAACTTTAATATGTTGGAGAACACCAGAAATTCTTTACATTACTAGATAAAATCAAATTCAAAAAATGTATTTTAAAGGAACAGAATGCACATCTAGAAGAGCTACAGAGGTAGCAATGTACTTTGTAAGGATTTACTTCATCAGCATACACCACATTCAAACATCACTGTGCAACTTGAGGTGTCACTATCGCACCACCACTAGCCACCTGAAACCTATGGTAACTGCTGACATCACTCAAAATAATACTCTTGCTATTCAGAAGATAACTTTTCTCTCATCTCTTAAGTACTATGCAATGAAGTCTGCTTCTGACTTTTGATAAATTAACTCAGTGAAAATACAAAAATTCTCATTTTTTAAAAGCAGAAATGAAATCTAACAGACATAACTCCTTGTTAGACTAACAGATACGAATCATGATTTGTGAAGGGTGGTAGCTCGAGGACAGAGGATAGAAAGCTTTCCAAGAAGCTCTGAGAAAATAAGAACTGGAGTACTACCTCCTCTTTCTCCTTTTCAAAGTTTTACAGTGCACAGAGGCAGAGAAAGAAAGGAATAAACTACAGCATACAGGGACTAGAAGGATAACTGCAAATTTAGAGGCACATGAACTATTGACTAAAGCTCATACATTTTTTTTAAAAAAAAAAAAAGAAAAGAAAGAAATAGAGCTTTTAGCTTGTAATGCCAAGCTCAAAGGACAACTGTTGCCTCTATTTTCTTTTGTCCACTTGCTTTGTGTGGAAGACCAAATAAACCAGTAGAGCAAATAGGTGGGAAGGACAGAACAGAAGGTGAACTATGTGCCAAACGTGTCTCATTTTCTTCATTAATATTGTTAGGTGTTGCTTGCAATAAAAATATGTTCAGCTTTTTCAGAAAAAAAAAAAGCATTTGCAACTTCTTTTGTAGGCAGAATGGTCAGAGACCAATAAGGAGGACTATGTCCTGCTCCAAAGCTTTGGTAGATGAAGTCAAAKATATTAAACAAGTTTCATTCTTCTCATACCCTCTTTTCCCTTCTGTCCCACTACTGACTTTCTAGCAACCAAAACTCAAGTGCACAGATTTCAGTTTCCCAGCCTTTAGCTAGAGCAGATATTGTTCATGAAGTAAGCTATTCAAAACCTTTTTGACACAAAGAATCGGTGTGAGGAGGAATTCACTACTATCACAAAAGCACTAAATTTCACAAGCCATAGAGTCTCCACGTCAAACACACAAATTATAGTTCAGAAAAAAAGAATGAGAATATTGTATTTTTAAATAAGGCATTCTTATAACTATGCTTTCACCCCCCTCAACGTAATGACCCCCTCCTCACTGTTTAATGAGGAGACAGCAAACCACAGTCTCAGACTACAAGAGAACCAAAAAAGTAGATAACCTGGATTCCCAATCTTCAAAAAGTATATATATTTTTATGTAGGCATATATATATATACATGTATGCATGTAAATGGAGAAGAAAGTGAGATAGATATAAAACATTTCTTCTCCATTTAACTTCTATCTACAAATTGAATGCTTAAAGAAGATCCTAAATCAAAATCATCAAGAGAACTCAGAACAAAGYATACAGAGTAATACAGAAAAATACAACTTTTTAACCTCGGTGACCCGATTTCAGGAGGCGGCCTATACAAAACAGTATCAACAAGTGTTAGAGGCTGACTTAGAGGAAATAGACAGAAGTTTTCACTATATACTACACTTTCTGGGATGGGAAAAATGGGATACAAAATTTGCCCAATTAATAAGACATTTAAAAAAAAAACAGCTTTAAATGAACCATCTCACCTGTTCTGAAGTAAGATGAGGATGTATTCTGAAGAACAGCAATATGATGTAGGCAAGAAAAAAAATGGCATAGAAGATTAAACACACACACCTTATCTCTCTTCTCACACAAGTAAGGAGAAGTAACAAAAGAAGTAAAACTATAGGAGAATGTTTATGCTTTATAAACACTGTACAGCTCATCTAGAGATTTGAGATTAAAATATTATGGGTTTCAAAGTCTTGGAAGAGTTAGAGAAAAAGGCTTTTTTTTGTTTTTGTGTTTTTTTTTTTTTTTTAATGAAAGCTTTATAATAGAAAGGATATTAAAAATCCTAAAATAGAGAGGGGTAGAAGTCTGAATGCTGCAGTATATAAAACAACTGGAAGCACATTAGAAAAGTCAGAATCGGTTACTACATAAGCACCAGGGCTTGGAAAAGTTTTGTATCTATTGCTGAAGCATCTGATTGAGATAAGACACTGGAATACTTGTTTACTCTAGTATAGAAATTACTGTTTCTAAGAAATAAAGAAAAAGGTAGCAAGACAAATAGTGATAGGAAAGTATCCATYCTCCTCGTTTACTGAATACAAATTTTCTCATTATTACATAGGCATGTTATGTACATGTCATATATGCTGGACAAGGTGAAAGCTAATCTAAGAGAGTGCAAGTAATAACTAAAGGCTTGAGAGAAATTACACAATCACTACACTTTTCAGGAAAGTTATTCTTCCAAATAATGTTACAGTAATTTTACCAAGTGCTACTATATTCAAACACAATTTCTAGAAGAAAGAATAAAATGTAGTTATTTTGAATCAAAGCTCAACAACATATAAAAGTTCTTAAAAGAGTATACGTAGGCAACAGCACTGCTGAAGTGTCATTCAGTTATTATTTATACCCTTGATTTGTCCTCTATCAAATGGCAAATCTCATGTTACCAAGGTGAGACAAAAGAACAGTTTAATTATCAACCAAGAGACTTAATCAAACTTTATAATTCTCAACATTAAATGTCTAGCATAAATATAAGTATAAATATAAAGCTTTCCTCAATAAAGGCTTTCACGTGAAAGATCTGAAGAGGACAGCACTGAATGCTTTAACATGTAACACCATTCAATTCTCTCTTCTCATGTAAACTCCTGTATTTTCACAACCAGACATTTCTATTCATAAACAGTGCTACTTTTCTAGGCCTTCAAAAGATTTAATGCATCACCTACAGTGCACACGTAGAAGAACTGAACATCACTGTACAGTCAGAGTAACTCTTTGCATATGTATTTTATCTGTTCAGACGCAGAAGCCCCAAAATCAGAGGTGAAGCCTCTAAATTCCTTCAGGGAGACCTGACTCACGCAAGATAAGGGGCAAAAATAGCATTAAAGTACTTTTACATATTCTTCAGTCCTCTAAGTTGTCAAGCTACACACAGTGTAAGACAGAACATGCCCTCCCTCCCCCCTCCCGCCCAAAATAATCAGCCCTGACTTTCATACACCAGCCTCTCATCATATGTTGGAATCAAAGAGGTTCCATCTCCTACCCTCCCACACATTTTTGAAAATATCTGAATCCGTCCATTATCAAGATGTAATCAGTATAAATGTATCAACAAACCCTGTAAGTGAAGATTCAGCTCAAAGCTAGAAGATGGTACAACATAAAAAATGTTTCCTAAACAAAGAACTTTTCAGATGGAATACTTAATTTATATACAGTCATGCTGACATGCTCTTTTTGTGACAGAAGTATCTTCTCCATATGTACACAAACAGTTGGGTTTGCAAAACTCTTGGGGAACTTGGGCCTTTACCTGAGAAAGGCATTTCTTTAAATACTCCCTTCAAGCAAGATAATTGTCAGCAGGAGCTCTGATCATCTACCCCTTAAGACTATTTGGACTCAAAGTATTCACAGTGAACACAGACTCTTTCTGCATAAGTCCTGGAAAACTTGTGTAAAACTGTACTGCAACTGACTGATGAAGATCAGCTGGCTGCTTACCTGATTTAACAGTGTTCTTTTTAATCTTTTCCATACTAACACAAAACCAGAAGAAAAAAAATCCCACAAACTATTTCAGGAGATTATTTAAAACCTTCATAGTATGAAATGAAAGAATTATTTATGATTGTTTAATCAATTTACCTGGCTTCAGAGGTGCTTGAGACCACAGTATTTGGTGGGTTCCAAACATTCGGAAACACGGCATCTTTGCAGAATGCACCTTAGGTGGTAACACATTGCCAAAGATGGGAGGTGAGCACGCACTAACAGCAATACGCAGAAGGCTCGCCATGTTACCCAGACCTCACAGCGGACTCCTTGCCAGCTACAGGATCCCTACAAGCCTGCTGCTCATGTAAGAAACAAACAAACAAAAAACATTAGTGATACTAGAAAGAAGGTACGCAAACTCACTAGCTTAAGTCCAGTTGATCCTAGCCATAGGATGGCCRTTTCTCTCGCCCTTTTCCTTCCAGGTAGAGAACAAAGTCCACTTTTCCACACCAAGTCTGAGTAAATACCAAAACTAAGCCAACAAGCCCATGTGAACACTAACATCACAAGTTGATTTACACACTGATATTGTTCTGTGACTCAGAATTGCATTCTCATTG
>NW_028185372.1:4639431-4640774 GCF_003343005.1 Rhea americana | reverse complement strand
GGAGTGCGGGGAGCGCGGAGGGCGGGGCGCGCGCGGCCGCGAGGCTCCGCCCTCCCCTCGGCGCTCGGCGGGGGGCGGGAGAGCGCGGCGCGCCGCCTGCGTGGCGTGGCGCGGCGCGGCGGGTCACCGGCTCCCGTGGGGCGGGCGCCTCGGCCGCTGCCGGGCTGCGTCGTTTCGGCCGCTCTCCGGGGGCAGTCTGGGGACGGGTCGGCTGGGGCTGGGTAGCGCAGGCGTCGCGACGGTTGAAGTCGTTGCARCCGTTGGAGAGGCGCCAGGTGTAGCGGGCTCCCGCAGCGGGCGGGCGCGGGTGGCCGCTGTCGCCTCCGTCTGATCGTGCTGGTGTGCGGGGCACAGAGGCAGGAACGCAAAGGTCGAGGCAGCTGAGTTGAGAGAGAGAGGCTTTTTTAAACGTGTTTGTTTCACTTGAACTGATGCCGCAGCATATAGATGGTRTCTTCATTCATTGTTGCTGCTGTTTATTGAAACGTGTAATAAAACAGTGATTGGTTATATGGGTTGAACTTAGACYGGTACACAGTACATACAGTACCTGAGGGGAAAGGGAGGGGAAGGAGCTGCTTGCACCTAAGATGACCTTAAAGAGACTGTATACAGAGGGCAGCTTGTTAAGTTATCCGCACCATCACAGACTTTCACCATAGTTGCTGAGCTAAAGTTCCCAGTGAGCTAATTAATTCTGWGTCACCTTTACTGGTTGTGTTAGGTTTACTGGCTGGTCAGCCTTCCCTCCCACCAAGAATCAATCTGATACATGCCTTGGGGAAGTAACAAATCTATATTTTACAGTCTATTCCATATTTTGGCAAGATGGTGCCATTATGATCTTTTATGAAGTTTCATACATACCTGAATTTTTCTCATCCTAAGTCATCCATAGAGTTTGAACCAACACTACAGAAGCCTTTCACCTGTATAAAAATAACAGATAGGAAGGCAAGCATGGGGCAGACCGTCTAGGGGGACAGAACGCAAACATCACCRGCGGGGTGCACTGAGGCATACTGTAGGCACCAAGGTTGGAGAACAGGTTGTGATCTGGCATTTGCCAACCAAAGAAAGAAGTACTCTGCCAGCTGGACAAAAGGCAGGTGAATTAAACTGTGAGYGGACAGCCGAGCTGAATCTTTGGTGTTTGCTGAGACAGGGTTTTGTGTGAATGCGGTTTTTGCAGGCAGGGTGGCTGCGGGGCGTCCCGAGCCCTGCGCGGGGGCTGCTGCGCACACAAACCGCGCGCTCCGTTGTCATTGAAAGCGCAGCCGGTGCCTGGCGGAGGGAAGGGGCTGGCTCATGGTTTTGAGCRCGTGGAGCTGGCAACGCGGCCC
>NW_028185372.1:4573251-4639229 GCF_003343005.1 Rhea americana | reverse complement strand
GGGTTGCCATGGCGACGGGCGGTGCGAGGCCGGCAGGGGGCGCTGCGGGCGGCGCTGGGCCGCGACCATCGTGGCGCTGCGAGGGGGGGTGAAACTGAAAGTGAAGGGCTGGGGCCGCCGCCAGCGGCGAAGCGCGGCGCTGCTCGCGGGCCCGAGYCCCCCCCGCGCCGCGGCCTCCGCCTCCCGCCCAGGAGGGCGTGAGCCGCGCCGGCCCCAGCATGTCGGAGAGTTTCGACCGGGCTCCGGGCGCCGGCCGAGGCCAGGGCCAAGGCCGGGGCCGGGGCCGAGGAGGCGGCGCCCTCCTCAGCGGCGCGGGCGCGCCGGAGAGCGGCGGCGGCCGCCTCGAGGGCAGCGGTTCCCACGGCCCGGGCCCGGCCGAGCAGCAGCAGCAGCAGCAGCAGCAGCACAAGCCGGGCGGTTTCCCGCAGCAGCAGGAGCCGCTGCGGCCGCCGAAGACGGCGCCGCCGGGCACCGGAAACGCAGGTACTGGCCGGCCGCGGGGGGCCGCGCCGGAGGCCGCCGCGAGGCCCCGGGCGGCCGCGCTCCCCCGGCAGGCGCGCCGGCGCGGCCTGCGGCCCTGCGGCCGCCCCCGGGCGAGCGGCCGCCTTCCTGGGTGGCGGGCCCGTGCCCAGGTGAGGGAGGCGCGTTGCGCTGAGCCTGCCGCGAAGCCCCCCCTGCGCGGCCTTCCCTCCGTCCTGCCCCCGGCRCCGCCGGGCGCACGCACATCTGTGCGCGCCTGGTCCCCATCTGCTCCTCCGACCGCAGATGGCCGCAGCCTTCCTCCCGCTGAAGAACTCTTTGATTCGGGCCTACAGGTTTGCCAAAAAGAAACCCAACCCAACAATAGCACAGAGCGTTTGTTGGCTGGCTTTCCCAGATAGCTATCAGATCCTGTTTTCAGCAAGCTTAGGGGCTATCCCAAAGAGAAAACGTGGAAAATAAGCTTAAAAAGAAATACAGTTTGATTGGATTTTTGGCTGGTGATTTGTAACAAAGGTAATAGCTAAAAATCTTTGAATAACGTGTTAAGATTTAGCGAGGCTTGCCCTTGCCTTTGAAATCTGTGAAAACAACTACAAGAGAGCAAGCTTAGCAGAGGCAGATTTACTAGTTTCTCCAGTTAGCTCTCTTAGAAAAAGTGTTTTAATGGTAGAGGAGAGAGCTCCTCTTTTTTTCTCTCACCTTCACATGAATGTTGCATCTACTTTCTGACTTGTGGAAAGGCCTCTGGTGTTTGCCAAAGTCAGAACTTCTTACATTTTAGGAAAAGCAGTAAAAATGGAGCCATTACTATAAGTTCTAAAGTAAAACTGGACTTTAGAAATTAAATCTCTAAAGATTGTCAGACCTAAAGTATTTAAACTGTTCTRCAGTCTAAAAAGGAGTACAGTATCACTTTGAGGGGAAAAATATCGTGGTAACATTGTTATTGCCTGTTAGAGCAAGTAATTCCTGTTCTCTTTCCCACACTGTCCCCGGAAAGTTGTGTATTAGGTTATATGAATGCATAGAAATTCCTTGATGTCYAAGAAAAGATATTAATGTAACAAAATCTTTCCAGAACACTTGCGACAGACAAGGATTCCATCTGGATCACAAGATAAAATTTCAGTTCCTGATTCTGGACCACCAATGGCTAAACCTCAGGTGGCCGTGGCTCCTGTGGTAATCTCAAAATTGTCTGTTAACGCACCTGAGTTTTATCCCTCAGGATACAATCCAAACTTTGCAGTGAGTATTCATCTTCTCTGCTTGATGTATGCTAATTTATTTATATTGAACTTAACAATATTTTCTTCAGATCTTGTGTATTAGAGAGCTTGAATGCTGCACTGGCCTAAGAGAATTCCAAATTTGGATAACAACCACCTGAGACACAGAATGCTAAGTGATAATGGGTGAATAACAGGGAGTACTTCAGAGTCTTCAGTGTGGGATGATTTGCTAAAGTTAACTGAAGATAACTGCATTCCTTCTTAATTGCACCAGGCATTGACTTCACCAACATGAGAGCAAGCTGTTTCTTCTGAGACTACATCTGTTTAGCTGCATCTACGCTTCATTTTAAGTAAAGGCTTAACTGTATTTAATTAAGATTTCTCATTTTTTTTGAAGCAAGTGTGGAAGACAGCTTTAGCTCGTGTTTTTCTAAGCACAGGTATCCCTTTCTTAAATGTACCGAGCCTTGGCTATGATTGACTGTGACTGCCCAACTGTTTGTACCATCATGTGTCTTGTATTACTGAAAGGCAAAATTACAGTATCATCAAAGGAAAAGTACGGTTGGGCTCCTTTCTAGCAGCTGTCTATCTACTATAGAATATATTGGCAGCCAGGCTAGGGGTAATCTCGGATCTGAGTTGTAGATGCCCCATGTAAATACAAGCTGATTGCTTCTTATTTTCTACTCCCCYGTCTTACATGTTACTGGTACAGTAATTTTATTCCAGGAGAGACCTATGTTAATCCTGTAATGCCCTTTTGCCACACAAGCAGACAAAATCTGGTGTGTGTGKGGGGGGGAATTACGACTTTTACAAATATGGTCAAGTATAATAAGCAACTAATTTAAAGCAATTAGATTTTGAATAATTAATAGAAAAATACTTAAGTTGAATAGTAAATAACGTGTTTAGATGTTTTAGAGGTTTTTTTTCCTCACTTTTATAAAACTCATGTTATCTGGATGTTACAAGCTACGTCAGTTTACTGAATAAAATTACTGTTCCGAATAATGCAAGCCCATAGCCGATAGACAACTGTTGACAAAATACCAACATGAACATGCTTCAGTGAATGGATAATCTAGGGGGAAAAGAGTGCTTTGCCCCAATGCATGTTTCCAATAAAAGGATTTCAGTTCCAAGATCAGAAAATGCTATTTGGAATGAATACATTTGCATGCATGTAATTACAAACACTTAAGGCCAGTGATGTTGCTTTTTGACTGTTTTACATAAACACACAAGCATGTGGGACTTTCTAGTTGCCATGCTGTAAGAATGGTATGAATATAAGTGATCTATTAATAAAAATAGCTTTAAAATGTTAGTGAAACCTAGAACAGTTATCTGRAGGTATGTTTGGTATGCTGTAAGGATCCTAATCTAATCAGAGTATACTAGACATGCAAGATCCATCACAATCTGATAGACATAAAATAGTGATCCCTAAGAATTGTTAGTCCTTCACTATTACATTAGTAGATTTTTATTTTGTTATTTTAATGACCAGATTATTTTAAGAAACTGGGTTCATCTGCAGCAGTGTGAAATTTAGCATGCTTTGCACAGGTTTGAGTTTTACAATGGCAAATAGGAAGCAAAACAATTTTGAGAAACTTGTTTCTCTGAGTTATAAATAATACTTAATAGCTCTCATTTAGAATATTCCCTAGAGTTTTAACTATGAAAACTCACATTTCTCTGAAATAATACACAGCTTTTTTTTGCTATTTACTAAGCATTTAAGCTTTGGTTGCRTATAATCTGAAGGAAAAATAGCATCTTCCTAAAAGGTCTGAGGAGAAATAAAGTTGATGATAAATTGATGGTGACTAAGACAGTTTGTGAGGAAAAATGTTTTGAATGCTTCTCAGGTATAGCAAAGTAGTGTTTGGCACGTGCTGGAGCAGAGGCTGAGAGCAGATTTGGATCGTAGATCTTTTCCTACAGTTTGGGGGTTTTATGTTTCTGTAGATAAAAGAGGGATCTTACTGTCTATGTAGACTTTATTTAGCCATTATTATGTCTTTAAACTTATAAATGGATTCTTAGTAGAAGAGAGGTAATGTTAGAAAGAGCAGCTTCTTTTGCGAGCTACAGTATTTCCTACCACCTGACTATGAAGTTCTCAAACAGATTGTTTGAGGAGATGTTAGTTCTGCTGTATGTTACTAATAAAAGCTACAGTTGTTACACAATGTCATGTTTTTGAGGAGCAGGATAGTCTAACTTAATTGTATAGTACTTTTATTGGGGTATTTGAAATTGTCTAGTAAAAGTTGATTTCCTTTACAGAGCTAGAATATTTAGCAAGTTATATAGAGGCCTGTTAGCTTCTGGAGCCAAGGAGTAAAAGCACCAAATTGTTGGAATCATAGAATACTTTAGGTTGGAAAGAATCTCTGTAGGTCATTTGATCCAACCAGCAACTCAAAGCACAACCAACATGGATCAGGTTGTTCACAGCTTTCTCGTTATCAGTAGTAACATTTTGTCACAATTTCTTTAAGTCAAGGTGATTTTTTTTTTCCCTTTTTGATGGGCCAGATTAAGTCCCTTTAAGTCTTGTTCAGTGTTGGCCATTGGGCAATTATTCTACTTAATTAGATATCCCAGGAATGCCTTTCTAGTTTATCTTGTTATTTTGATGTGTCCCCCATTAACTTAAGTTGTATACCTTTAAGACATGGGTTTTTCAATAATTTTGGAATGTATGCAAGGTTTTCCATGTATGCAAGGTTTTCCATGTGTTCCTTACAGGCCCTGACATTAATGTCAGTACTTGATTTTTTTTCAGTAATGTTTATCTGCATTTCTCTATAGCTCATATCATGGTCTTTCATTTTTCACAGATGGCACAGTAGAGGAGAAACTGAGGCATTTTGGAGCCAGAAAGTAAAAGACATCTGCTCCTTTAGGGAAGTGAGGGAAGAGAGAGAGAGAAAATAAAAGCCTGTTCAGTGTATATATCTCCAAAAAAAAGAAAAAAAAAGTTCTTTAGCTTAATTTTTCCTTGCAGTGTGTTTTAAATCTTATTAAATAGTCAGTTGAGAATTCTGTTATCCTAAATGTTACCCTTCAGTTTTGAATCACTGAAGTTGATTCTTTAGTGATTTGTCTTTGGGTTTTGGCTTTTACTTCTGAATGCTCATGTAAGAAACTATTTGCAAAATGAATTATTTGTACTGTATTAGTTACATCACAAGTTATCTCATTCCTGATGCTATTCCTTTTGTGACTGCAATCATTCAGGAGAGTATTGAACTATACAGAATGTTACGTATGTCCATTCAAAAATTGACAAAACTATCAGCATTCTGTCCCATCAGTGGGAGCATAAATGCTGATAAGTCAGTATTGTGCTAGCTCCTTTCTTTAGGAAGCAGGTGTGTTTACTGTCCTTTCTTTCAACATCAGTAACTGCTGATTAATGCCTTACTACCTAGCTTCATTTGATGCCTTGTGGTCTTAGTCCATTGCCAAGCAGTTTGTTGACTTTAGAAGATTAGTTTTTGTAGCTTTATTGTACATGGAAAAATTACACTATATTTACTAGATTTCTTCAGTTTCTCTTCTCCTGCTTATTTGGAGCACTTTTTTCTGTAAGCATAAAACATTCTGTTTCCAATTACTTTTTATTATACTATTCTGTTATCTTCAGTACTATTTGTGTATGCATCAGGCAGGAAGGGTTCTGAGGCTCAGTTTGGTAGCTTTATTCTTAACATATATACTTATTTTTTTGTTTAAGGGGTTGAAAGTTAGCTGATCTTACACTCAACTTGGCAAACCATTTGATTTGCTTTTTAGTCTCTCTCTCTGACATGTTTGGCTAGGAGACTCTAATCTGTGTAATGACAACTGACATAGTTCTTAGAATTACAGAACTTAATGGAGCTCTCTGATGCATTGAGGTGTATGCAGTCTAAAAATGTTCTAGTATACTATGTTTTTTCTTAAAAAAAAAAAAAAAAAAAAAAGAAAAGAAAAGAAAGAAAAAATCCCACATGCGGAGTCTCAGGAGTTATTTAAGGGCCGTATAGCTACTTTTGGAGATGGTATGTGTAACAACTTTGTTTTAGGTTCTCGTTAAATTGTTGGTATATTCCTTCACTGTTCTAGGAGTCTTCCTTTGAAGATGGGTGTGATGGCTATCTGACTTTGACAGAGTATGTACAAGATTTCCTGAATCATCTCACTGAGCAACCAGGTTGTTTTGAAACTGAAATAGAGCAGTTTGCTGAAACGCTGAATGGCTGGGTCACTACAGATGAAGCTTTGCAAGAACTTGTTGAACTCATCTATCAACAGGTAGCCTGTGTATACTGTTTTGTGATGTGGATATTATGCCTCTGTTCCCTAGTCCAAGATACACATACGCATATAATTTGTTAGGTAATTTTATATATGTAGTATTTTATTTTGACTTTATTTTTCTATTTTTTTTCTTTCATTTTGGACTGAACAGTATGGGGAAAGTTTGTGCCTAGCAAACTAGCTCAAATGAATGCTCAAGTGTGGAGTACTTGCTTGGCTGATAAATTCCAACAATTTACTTCATTTCCTTTCTTCTGTCTTTGGATTTCTGGGGGCATATACTGGAGTGCAAATTACAGCAATTAAGAGTTATATTTCAAATGTTTTATGGTAGAGATTGAACAAAGCCTTAAGCTATGTCAGAATTCTCCATTTTTCTTCTCTTCCACAAAAATAAATGTTTCATAGTACTTAGATATATTTTCTTTTCATTATTTGCTATTTAAAAAAAACAAACTCCCACTCATTATACATACTACCCTTTGGGAAACACACTGTTATTGACTGGCTTTGTTCTTTTTTTGGAATCTTATCTATTTCAGAACAGCATAATTGGAGAAAAAGAAAGCTAGTCTGATGGGTAACTAGGTCCAGTCTCATTGATGGCTATGGAAATGAGGGCAGAGACCTTGAATTGAACTCTGTACTAATTGAGGGAGCCATTGGAAAGAACAGCTTAATCTGTGTTGCTAAGCAAATGAGCTGCTGTTACTGTCTTTTGGTCTTGCTGCAGAGAATAAGATTAATAAATTACATTGGGTATCTCTTAATTTCCTGTGTTGGTTTCTGTCAAATTCTGTTTTTTAAGGATGAGAACAACCAATCTTTTATTCACTTTTTAAGTGCAGATACTTGCACRTTGTTTTTTCTCGTGAAATAAATGAGGGTATGTAGAGCTGCATGACTGGTCATCATACAGTACTGTATGGTATTAAGTTTCTTAYTGTCATACAGAATTGATGTACATTTAATTCAGAACATAGTTCAGCCAGCGGTTAAGAGAACCTGTGCTTTGTTCAGCTGCATTATTTTTTTTCCATCTTCTATTTGGACACATGGGAGTAGAGATAATTAAAGACTAAAATATGCAATATTACTTTATTGGAAGAAAATGCAGGAAATTATCCCACATGTAACACTTCATGTACATAAATAAATAGTCTCATATTTTGGTGTAAAGTCTTTAATGTCACCTCCTCTTCTCTCCTCCTGTTTAAAACAACAGTACAATGTTGGGGGATGGCTGTGCCTTCCTCAACTGAGAAACAGTGGATGCAAACAATTTAAAACAATATTTATGTGAGAAATAAAACTGTAGCTCAATGTAAAAAAGCTGTCTTGCTATCTAAAAGCATAAGACTTCAGTTTGTTTGTAGATCAGGAGAATATAGCATTTGAATGCCAGTCAATTATGTTTATTATTCTTTCTTGAGCTTCTACTCAGGCATTTGTGTTTCCTAGTCCTAGCTTATCACAAAACATCAGTTAACATTTATGAAAYGCATTTATAAGCCATTGCTTCAGTGATGTTGATTTAACCCAACTGAGCAGAACTACAGATGCTAGGTTTGTCAAGGAAAAAGGCTAAAACAAAAAAACTCATTTTTTGTACAGCTTTTCCCCTCATCTGGGTGTCAAGTAATTCAGACTTTCCAAAAGATTATCTACTTTCCCCTGTTCTAATTTATTTATATCTCTATCCAGAGTGAAGTGTCAGTTCTCCTGTCTTCCAAAAGCTGAGCACTCTGACTCAATGGCCTCAAGAATCCTGGTTGTTGTGTAGTTTGCTACTCTTATAGTAACTAAAATTTCTCAAGCTGTGCATTGATAAACTAGCCTTTATGCTTAGATTCTTTTTTTTTTTTTTTTTTTTTTTGAGTAGGAAATAAACTGGATTTGCCAGCAGGAAAAGCATTATACTGTAATTGGTTATTAAGATGATGTTTTAAGTGATTTTTTTCTCCTTTGGTCTTTGGTCTTTGTCTGATGTGCAAGGACATAATACCTAAAATTGAGTTGCTTTAGTATTTGATACAACCACAAATGAAGACCAACTAATTATAGGAAGGCAATGATTATAAAAATGCAGCTGAGGTTTGAAAAATATTTATTGTTGTTCGTTTTTATTGCTGTCAGTAAGGAAAGTTGTGCTCTTAATTAATGCATTTTACCTTTTCTTAAAAGCACCTTCTCAGATCCAGGCAATTTATTGAACAGCACCAAAATGCTTATTAGATGTTTTAATAACTCTTAATGGATAGTTTGGCTAAATCAAATTCACTGTAGCTTCCAAAAACAGCTCAGTTCTTTACAGCAATATGATGCAGATTGTACAAGTGCACTGAGTGCATGTTTTCCTCTGCTTGTAAAAGGTAACTAGATATAACACATTGACTTGTTAACTGCAAGATTTTTTTTTTCAAACACTTAAGCAGAAGCCTGCAAGAGCATCTGCAGTGCAGACAAGTATTCAAGGTGTAAAAAGAATGTTCAAGGATGATAAAGCCAATGGAGAGAAGTTTAATAAATTCTCAGTATCCATTCTTCCTTTGGTAGAGCTGATGGAGTTTCTTAGTCCAGTGCCGCCTTTCACTGAAGTTGTATCTGAGAAATAATCTTAAATTTGAGTGTCACTAGAGGAGAGTTTAAAACAAACGAACAGTAACAAATTGCCAAAACAAGGGGATGTTCTGCTTGAATTTCTAAAAGAGACTTCATGAATTTCTAATTATTTTTCTGCACCTCTAGAAGTTTCCAAGTGTCAGATTTAAAGCAAAGTATTTTCCAGGCAGTGTCTAACTCAAATTATGGAATTTTATTGCCATCACCTGTGTTTTAGTTGATAACAGTGTAAGTGTTCAAAGGAAAAGGAGTCACTTTAGAGAGAAAATAAAAGACACATCAAGGACTACTGACTGGAAAGATGCAGTTTTAGCAACTTCCTGATTCAGCACTTACTCTGCAGATTGCTGATGAGTGAACTAGGGGAAGTATTTATCTTTACTTGACCTGTTTTTGCGTTCTTTCCCTAAACATTCACTATTGCCAGAAACAATTATGGGCTAGATAGCCCTTAGACTGAATGAAGGTGAATTTTTGATTTTAATGGCCTCATTGCTCCTCTAGAGAGTGTGTGTCCTTAAGAAAGCATCTTAACTCTTGGTTTTTGTATAAACAGGTTATAAGTGACATTCAGACACTCAGTGTCGGTCACAGTGCAGAAGTAGAGTTGAGGACACGTGGCATAACRCTGGTTGTTTTCTTAAAGCCAAGAAATCACAATATAATGAACTTCTCAGTGCTGAAACGCAAATAGCAAAGTGTTGCTGAGGTACAAAACTTAACATGAAACAAATAGTAATTCTTGTAATTTTTGATAATACTGCTCTTCAGTGGTCTAGTCAACTGTTGATAAACATTGATTTCCAAAATGCATTTAAAGATACTTCCTAATAATCTAATCATTACTTTGATGGATAATTTATTTTTTCAAATTTATTTTGGAAGGCCACATCTGTCCCAAATTTTTCCTACATGGGAGCACGGTTGTGTAATTATTTATCTCACCATCTAACCATTAATCCACAAAGTGGAAACTTCCGACAATTGTTACTTCAAAGGTCAGTATCAGCCTGTCATTTTAAGCCTATTACTCCTGTTACATGTCTTCCTCTTTTGTGTATGTAACTCTTAACTCAGTGGGTAAAGTAGTATATCTTTAAAACCGGAGCTTAAATTGAGCATTATTAAAGCAGAGGTGCATACTGGATATCTAATACCTGTATGTGTATTATTTTTAATACAGAAAAATAATTTTAATATAAACATAGGACAGTTCAGGGTTCTGTAGGCTCTTTTGAACTCAGAAGAATGTTAGGCTCTTTTGAACTCAGAAGAATGTTAGGCTCTTTTGAACTCAGAAGAATGTTAGGCTCTTTTGAACTCAGAAGAATGTTAGACTGACATCAGATTACAGGGGGAATCTGAAAGATAGTCAACCTTAAAAGTACTCTAAAGGTAAATTATACTTATTGTCCTTGTCCTTGACTCTTTACTTACTTCGTTGTGTTTTTTCTTCAGTAATTACAGTCAAAAAAGTAATTGTATAAAGTTTATTCACACATTGGCTAATTGACTTTGCATGTGAGATAGGCACACAAAACGCAGAAGGATAAAGTATCTAAATTTTCARTTACAGAATTTTGTGGGCTTACAGTTCACAAATGATTAGACTTCATAGTTGGCAGAAGCGTGACTTATTTTTAAATGGATGTATTTCYTTTTAAATTGTGTTAGTACATTAATACTTCCTGATTATTTAGAAATGATCGCTTTGAGGACTTCTAGATTTTAAGCTACAGGTTTATTTTTCATTAAGTCTCATTTAGTCCACCTGTGGTTAGGAGCAAATGCGTGATGAACTTGTAAGTACATCATCAAAATGCATTTCTGTAAAGCAGAAGCATTTCCTTATGGAATTGATGGAAACTTTTTCATTGTCTTAAAGCAGATGAGCCTTTTCTCTTTCAAAATGACTGCAAACCACCATTTTTATCTTTTTTTCTTTTTTAAATATGTTTGCTTCTTACAACTGTTAGTCTTGTGAAAGATCCATGTTATTAGTGATTAGATACCAGAATATTCTCAGCCCATTTTTGAATGTTCTGCATCACTTTGTTTTTCCTTTCTCTGATTTGTGAGTATACTTGTTCCTTGAGCAATACCATAAAGGAAATCCCTGTTGATGCTCAATTGTCTATCTCATTCCTAGTTTTGAAGCCAATCCAATAAAAAAACATCCCTTTTAGCACCTTGAATCCACAAATTTAAGGTTGCTTATATTTTTATTGCCAATATCTATAAAATGGTGTGGGGGGGAATATGAACAAGCTAACAACACCTATAGAAAACCTTGATGTTTCTAAGCCCAGCCTTGTATTCAAATTTTGAATATTCCAACTCCTTAGATTTTTTTCAGTTTCTCAAGTGCTCTTTAATCTATTGCATAACCTCTGATTTGTTCTTAATGGTTATCTTGTGTTCCTTTTATTTCAAATACTGAATTCCTTTTATGAGCTGGTATGTAAACTTGCATGTTTTTGAGACAATTGTTGAATACTAGAAAAATTACCTCACTGCAATGTTATCTGAAATTATAAATACTACTAAATCAATTCACTGAATTTGAATCCAAGTGTTAATAACTAAATTATGCATAGCTGTAACTTAAAATAGCAGGATGAAGAATTTATGAAATAAATATAAAGGCATATAAGACAATGAGACTGCTCAACTAAAACTTCTTGGACCTATTTTCTGAGATAAACAACCATCTTTTATTTTTACTTGCTGTAATTTGCCCTATTCTGTTCTCTCAGACTTCATGGTGTTTCAAAACATAATAATGTAATCATGTTTATTCATATACAACAAATCCACATTATCTTTGTGAAGACCTCGTTTTCTTCACAATCTGTATTGACGTTTGGTGTTTAACAAGTTTCGATGCAGTTTATTAGTTCTTAGCATTGCTTTGTGTAAGTAATATGTTGTGTGTGCTGTGATGTCTACAGATGATTTTTTTTCCCGTGTTTCAGGTGTCGAACGGAGTATGAAAACAGAGATCAAGCTGCAAAAGGAGATGAGACTACTCGAAAACAATTTCATGCGTTTGTGCTCTTCTTAGCTGAACTTTACCTTAACCTAGAGGTAAGAAGAAAGTTCTGTGTCATTTTTTTTGTTAACGTTTTTGTTGTTTTAAGCAAACACTGAAATGGAATATCATTTTGAGATTTTTTTTAAAAGGGTAAAGGGAAGAAAGTCAAAGAACTTCAGAACGATTTCATTATAATGTGCATCACAGAAGCAGATAAGCAAAAAAAAGGACAAGAAGGTAGAAGAGAAATATATCCAGACGAATACAGTGTAAGAGTTTATACAAAGAAGCAACCATAAAACACCTTTCCTGAAATCTGTSTAGTCACAAGTGTTTTCTCTGTTTACCTTGGAAAATTGGAAAGAACCTTTTGATGTTTTCTTTTGTTTTCTGTCTTGAAACTACCAGATTATTATACTTAAGCTGTATATTTCCTATGTTTACCAGAAGTAGATCAGGATCAGTAATCCATRTAATTCAGTATTCTGCCACCATTGGGAGCTATTAACAAATGTTTGAGGAAGGTGTGGGAACCTTCAAAATGAACAATTAAATGCAAACTTTTAAAAAAAACTTTCCTGAAGATTCCGTCCTTCGCTTATATATAAAGCATGAAATCTTGTATTTAGATCAGTTTCTCTTATACAGATAAGAAGAGAACACCTTCTTTGGTACACATAAAATTTGTTCGACTCTTACATCCATGAATTCAGTAATCTCACTAACTTCTGTAGTTTTCTTAAATATTTTTCTGGTTTGTTTCAATGGTTTGATTTAATCAGGCACTGTAAAAATGTTCTCCTGGTATGAGAAAAGAAACCAATGCTCTGACCCATTTTTGTTTGTAAGTGGGCCTTAAAATTTACTTAATCACTTGCAAGAAGTAAAAAAAAGAAGCTTTCCAAAGGGTGTGGGGGGTTGACAAGGTTTGTGGAGTATTTCCTTAACTTAAACCATTTTCTGTATTTATAAATTATATAAAGAATGCCTTCTAGAAGCAAGCCATTGTACAGCTGTAGAGAATGCATAATGGAAAGGATGGAAAACAGCACAGGATTCCAAGAATTTGGGATGATGTGCACCATTTGTCAGGCATTTTGCAACTTCCTCCAAGAACTGATTAACAAAGAAACAAAATACTAGGCATGCACTGTTTGTCAGACTTGCAAGAATATTGCTCAGTCTGTATTGAACATGTGCTGCATGCTCTTCCAACTGAAGAGCCCATGTATGTTGATCACAAACCAGCATTTGCGAGGGAAAATGTGACTAATTTCTAAAACTTAAATCTTTTTAATGGGTTTTTGGTCTTCTGCAGATTAAAGGAACAAAGGGACAGGTAACACGAGCGGAAGTTCTTCAAGCTGGCCTTGGGGAATTACTAAATGCTCTCTTCTCTAATCCTGTGGATAACAACTTGATATGTGCAGTGAAACTGCTGAAGGTGAGACAATAGTTTTAAAAGAAGAAAAAATTGTAACTTCTGATTTTTCTAATCTATTATAGTCCTGAATGAAAGAGGGCGTTGTCTGTATTCAGCTTAAAATGTATACATATACGTATATATATATATATATATATATATATATATATATATATATATATATAAAAACAGCCTAGCCAACTGACCTGAGGCTTGTGCCTTTAAAATTTTGTATATAATTCCCATCAAATATCTCACTCAGTTAATCAGAAGAAAATAGACTATATTAATACTTAGGAATAATAATTTCTTAAATACTTTAAAGGTCAGAACTTTAAATAATTCAGTAGAAATCTCAGATAAAATCTAAACACTGCCATTTTATTTCTTCACTCCTCTAGCTAACTTACAAATTCAGATTTCCATGGCAAATCTTAGATGCCTCAGGTTGTTCCCTTCTTAAATTGAACAGCTAACGAATTTTGTTAAACCTTACTTAAACAGTAATAATTAGCATCTATGGAAAATATTTCTCATGCTTATTTAATTCTTGCAATTTAGKTTTTTTGGAGAGGGGGTTGAGGGGATAGTTTGCCTGACTGCAGGACCTCTCTTGTCKTCTTGTTTGTATGATACAAAAGAGCGCTATCTAAATTGAAAATGTTTGTTTGTAAGTAGTTATAAGTGCATTGGTTAAACTGCATGGAACAAAGGTATATCTGATTTCCTGAATATATGTGGCATCCACACAAATGCCCATTTTCAAATAAGCCAGACTGTTCAGGCTGAATATCTTTCATTTTGCTGATCAGCTATTCAAAACTCTGCTGTGGTATCTCCCTTTCCTTGTGGTGCATTGCAGGAGATCTACTTAAAACAGTAACACTGAGACTTGAGGATGGATTGCTAGCTAACTCTAATTAGCTTGTTAGTCCTTTGCATCTGTTCTCAAACTGAGACGAGACAGCAAGTTTGTAAATCAGGTTTATGGCACCTTTTATTAAACTGAAGAGAATGGCACATTAGAGCGTGTGGCACAAGAGAGGGCATTTTGCTCTGAAGTTATGTGATGCTCTCAATGCTGTAATTATACAGTTACAGAAAAAGGAAGAAAAGGAGGGAAAAAACACATAATTGCCTGAAGCATGTACACAGTAAAAACATAAAACSTTCCTAGAAAAACTAGCATTGATTGCTGAAGAGGGTCAGGATGCAGTACTGAAATGGTGAGCACTGACAGTGGAAAATCAGGATGATGGAGCTCATTTTTTCTGAAAACCARCAGAGACATTGTCTCAGTACCTGTTAATTTCTGTAGGCATGGGAGGAACACAGGACTGTCAGCCACAGCTATAAGCAGTTCTTGGTGGTCAGTGGGTGACAGGTTTGATACTGGCCATTTCTTGCAGTTGCRGTTATGGAGGTATGTGAAGCTGAGCTGTGAATTAAAGCTTCGTTATGCTTGGAAGACTATTAATTTTTCACATGTGTATATTCAGCTAAGTAGAATTCAGTGACAGGATACATTTCCTTATCTTTCCTTCCCCTCTTCCTTCACCTTGTCTTCCCCCCTGCATGTGCATGTGCCTCCCCAAAAGAAGGAAAAAATAAATTAAGGTCTGTTTCATTGTGGCACAGGCTAGAAAGGATTCCTGTATCACAGATTCAAGATTCAGGCCAACCCAGGCAGCTGCAGCGTATGATTCTTGCTGTAGATCTGTGCAATGGCATGTGGTTAACTGCTGTCTTTAAGTGGAGTGATATGGAGAGGTTTCTGATTAGAGGTAATTAGAAATTCAGGATTTATTAGTTGAAAGGAGGGAGGAAGTGCTTCCTCTCCAGACCAGCATGAGCATTAGTGGAGTTAAACAATTGTCTGTTATTGCTGGAACTCCAACTTGTCATGTGCTTCCGTGCTCTGGGAATGCTTTCACTAGATGCCTGAAAAGGGAAAGAAGCAGTGCATAACGTCAGTAGGTTGTAATTTTGGAATTTGGAATAAGTATAGGTGACTGTTTCACAGAAGTTTTTCTTGGTAGAAAGATGAAAAGTTTTGTGTATCTAGAAGTGCTTGAAGATTGGAAACAGAAAATAAAGAGGCTTTTAAAATGTTTTCAGTAACTGAATGGATCTGTCTTCAAAAAAGCCCTAGCAGACAGGGAAATGTATGTAGGGAAGTATTGTGTTCCTTTTGAAGGAATGGATAGGCATGCCTCTGGGAGCAGTGGGAGAAACAACTGCAGCTGAGGAAATGCGTATAGGATTTTATGCATTACACCATTTGTTGAGCAAGCTGTACTTTCTTTTGCTTAGTACCACTATGAAACTGAGTAAATTGAGTAAACAAAGTAACATACTGCTTTGCACAAACAGCCTTACAGTTTGCGTCTAGATAGAAGAGTAGAACTGAGGCCAAGACAAAGGTTTAACTGCATTTGCTGTTTCTGATGTGAGAGAAAAAAATGTTACTGACTCATCTGAGTGATGGGTTTTTTTTGGTTACATTTTGATTAACACCAAAGAGTTAGGGTGTATCACTTGATCTCTGCAACAAAGGATTCTTTTTTTTTCTTTTTTAGTTCTTTCCTACTGTTTGCATCACTACAAATATATAACCATCTTGCTTGATGAAGACAAGTCTTTTTGCAATTAAGCTTTACTTAAAAAAATTATTAGCCTCCATGCGAGGAACAACTCTTATCTTTATAAGCCGTTGTTACAGAGTGGGAAAAACGATTTTCTTTAGAAGTGAAGATCAAAAATTAAACTATTTTTTTTCTTTTGGTTGGTGGTTTATTTCTTTCTCATTTCCCCCCTTCCTCACCACACAGTGTATGTGGGGGGGTGGGTCTGGGTTTTTTTTTTGGGGGGGAGGGTTGGATTTCTGTCTTAAATTCACATTCTGGGGTTTCCTTTTGCTATAGCAAGTAGAGAAAAGGAAAGAGARATATTACTTGTAATCTAAGCATTTTGAACAAAGATAGGATGTTCAAGCAGGTTGCTTTATAGCAAGCATGAGATAGTGTTCAATAAGCAGATTCCTTCCTGCAGGTGGTTGTTTTAGTAAAAGTTTAGTGTCTTACTGAAACAATAAATGTCTGTTTCTTATGTCTTTTCCTTTTAATAAATGCAGATTTTTACCTGTTTGCTTTGCAGTATATTTATTTTTAATCAAACCACCTTTGTGTTATTACCAAGGGTCAAGGCAGGATTGTAGTAGAAAACTGGGAATGTGAATTGAGTGTTGGTAAGATATTTGMTTTTAGCTTTACGTTTTAGTCCTTTGTAGCATGAGACACCACTCTGAGCACTTTGGATCATGTGACTTTTATGTTGAGTACATTGGGAATTGCTATTAACTTTGCTTGCTATGGTGGCAAACTATTATTTCCTAGTTTAACTCTTAACTCCTACTGTGCAATTGTTGGGCAATGAAATGCAGATTCTTAATGGAAAAGGCTTTCATCCATGGCAGTTCTAGGCAGTCCACTGCAAGAACTTACTGGGCAGCAGTTCCAGACTCGTAGATTTTACATACTAAAATTCAAGCTGGCTTTGTTACATAATTCTTGGCTTCTGTAACACATCTCTGTATGAAATTCTCTGGCATATGTCTGGTGCTAGCTATGTTGACTGAAGTGTTCCTTATTCTCAGGTAAACTAGTGGCTTGCAAAATCATGGTCCACTTTTTCATACTGTGAACTTAAAAGCAATTAGGATCTAGTACTGTTGGTTCTCTGTTGGTTACAGAATCTCTTATGTTGATAACTTTTCTTATTTTTCTGTATTTGATTTAAAACAAATATTTCTTTTTTTTTATTTTACTAATGCATTGTCTTTAGTTGACAGGCTCAGTTTTAGAAGATGCCTGGAAAGAAAAAGGGAAGAATGAAATGGATGAAATGATTCAGAGAATTGAAAATGTTGTGTTGGATGCAAATTGCAGCAGGTAGGAAGGCATTTTTTTTTGTTCAGCATTTTAGTTTTTATTAATCATCTTTAGAAACTTTTCATGAAAAGTAAGGTGATACTTTGTTCACTTCCCACCTATCAAAAAATATTTTTCAATCAATTTTTTTAATCTCTTAATAGAAATAGATACACTCAGAATTTCTAACCTTTGTCTTGATATATCCCTTCAGCGCTTTAGACTCTAAGAAATTAGAAGTACAAAAATACAATAATGGTATTGTGTGGCAGTTTATACTTTTACATCTGAATTTAATGTTAAATATGGTATATATAGGTCATCATCATAATAAGGACATAAAGGAATTCTTTTTTTTTCTTTTCCTGGAGACCAAATATCTTTTTGGTAGAATCTTACTACAGGCTGGCAAAAAAAAGAATGCCCTGCTCATCTATTCTTCTTCTGAATTGCAGTTAGCTCTGTACGTAAGGCTATCTGATTCTGCTGTATTCCATCCTCCAGCTTTTTACAGACTTGTTAAAAACGTAGTGTGTTCAGACACTGAACTGATGTCTTACTTTATGCCTTATGAAGGGATGCCAACAGTACCTACTTAGTAGCATCTGTGGGTTGTAATTGAGCTTCTATGCAGGGAAGAAGAGGAAGGTTCTGCTTCGAGAATTCAGAGAACACTGATGGCACAAGCCACAATCCAGGACACAGAAGGACAAACCTCTTTTAGTAAAAGAAAGAGCTGAAAATACATTTCTTTTTTAAATTTATGAGACTCACTGAAGTTTGTTCATGGACTTGCTTAAGAGAAAAAAGCAATTCCCCTTTCTGTAGGGAAGTCATTGGAGACAGTATTTAATGCATCGGCAATGTTACCATTCACTGTTTGCTAGAGAATTTCCTTGTGATGTAGAGGACCAAAGTTAGGAGCATAAATTAGATGCTTAAATTAGTGTGATAATATCAGTCCCTGTTGCTCCCAACTACCATCCTTTATAAGAAAAGGATCTGCTCCTCAAATAACATGTACTGTAGATTTGATATCTTGATTTAAAAACTACAGCAGTTTCTACTCCATGTGGGCTGCCTACTTCACTACAGAGGAAGCAGAGAGGTAAAGTAAGTCAACCCTCCCTATATTTTGTAACAGGGAGGAAATACACATAAAGCATCTAGATTCAAACAAGAGAATTAACTCAATTTTCTGTAGACTGTACCAAATTCTGTCCTTTTAGATTTTTTTTTTTAATGTTGCTGTGGGAGGAAGAAAAATTACCTTGTCATCAGATTGATATAACCAGTCAAGTAGTTGTAGTTATATATTTTTTTTCCTGTTGTCTGAGGAATATTATAAATTGGGATTCCATAGATAAAAAGCAAAGCTTCTTTGATGTTGATAAACTCTCTGTGTTCTGCTGTGAACACTGTTTTTATCACCTTTAAAATATCCTGTGAAAATAATTTGTTAATTGATGCAGCCCAAAGGTGACATTTTAGAAAAATACATTCTTCTTGTTGTGAAGGAGGAAGCTGTTGCTTAATGTGCTTAAACGTACTGCAATGGCTGTGTGGAGCTGGGAGAGGGTAGTATGAGAAAGATCTCCACCTAAAAGACCAAAATGGTAATTTGCCTTAACTAAACAACATTTGGTAAAGTTAAATCTCGACGTAACAGAAAATGCATCATGTGTGTGCTGTTTCCAATCTTATAAGCCTATTAGTAAATCTTAAGGACTTTGTTTTTATTAGCATTATATTCAGTGATATTGACAGCAAATTAGGAAGAAAATTTTGTTGCTTGCAACTGTGTTATATAAAATAGTTTCCATAAATAGGTGTACTTGTAGTTTATTCTTATYGCTGAATCTATTTTGTTAAAAACATATCTTGGCAGGGTGGGATTTAACATCACAATATACATATGCAAAGTAATTCTGATCTTGTGTATTGTAGCCATTGTAAGAAAGTATTTTGGTTAGCTGATATTTTTAAGCCAGTTTATGACTGTAAACCTGCAGTAACAGGTTTAACAAGCATTAAGCAGTTTTTTCTTATTAACATTTTTCCCCCTTATTCTCTTGCCTGGGTTGTGGTCCCTAAATGATCTTAGGGACCAATTTGTGAATCAGTACTTGCAGGGTAAGACAGGTCTGATTTCTTGCTTAGCACAAGACATTCAAACTTCAGTGCTTTTCTCTGTTTCAGAGACGTGAAACAGATGCTTCTGAAACTAGTAGAACTACGATCAAGTAACTGGGGTAGAGTTCATGCAACTTCTCCATATAGAGAAGCTACCCCTGAAAACGACCCCAACTATTTTATGGTAAGAATGTACTCAAACTTTGGCTCGTTAATATATTGGGAATTTAGTTTGATCATAGAAAATCATGTTGTTGAAAACCACGAACAATTATATCTCTGAAAGCATATAAWTTACTCTATAATTTTATTCTTAGAATGAGCCAACATTTTACACTTCTGATGGTGTTCCTTTCACTGCAGCAGATCCAGGTATGTCTTAAGCTTAGTACACCTGTCTTCTCATGCTTAAGATACTTGTAATTAAGTTTGCCCTGCTGAACTACATGCAAAGTTCTCCTTAAAGTATCTGAAACCAATACATTTAAATGGCAAAATTATGTTTGAATTTCTGGCTTTAAAGTGTGTAATATATGCCCTGTTCTGGATTAAAATAATGCAAATGTTAGAGGGTATGCTTGAGTTCAAAGAATCATAGAATTGGTAAGGTTGGAAGGGGCCTCTGGAGATCATGTAGTCCAACCCTCAAACGAGTGGCCCATACGGGGATTGAACCCACAACCTTGCAATTATTAGCACCACACTCTGAGCTAAACCTAACCAATTCATATAGTTCAGAAGAATTTTGGCCATAAACATCAGCACTTACTGCTGTCTCTCCAGGTAGTCAGAAATAGTCTCGCCTATTTTTGTTTGTCCGTTGATAGACATTAACAAAAGGGACTTTGTTTCTTTGGTGGCTCTTTTTCTGTTTTCTGGGCATAACATGGGGTGACATCCTTTGAAACAAACATCTGTGACTACTTTTACAGTTCTTTGGAAAATAGGTATCTTTAATCTTTGAGGTGATGTCAAAAAACACTGTAGGAAAGAAGTTTTTCTGTATGTTTCATGTCATTTATTGTCTCATTAAATATTTTCAATCTGTGTAGATGAATGTTAATTTATAGGATCTTATTATATATCACTCAGTCTCATTTTTACTGTGCTAGATTATCAAGAAAAATACCAAGAGCTGCTGGAGAGAGAAGATTTATTTCCAGACTATGAAGAAAATGGAACAGACTTATCAGGGGCTGGAGATCCGTATGTTTCCTTTTAGAGTGATGTTTTTCTTTTTTAATACCAGTTATTTTTACTGCAGACTTAAGAACACAGTCTTGACAAAAATGTAAAGCCTGTATAATGAAACTGTTTGCTTTTGTTGTAATTAGGCAAGTTTGAAAAAAATATATTTATCCAGTTGAGAAAGGTGGTTATATTTCACATATTTTTGCACATATGCGAGCATATTCTCTTCTACTTTTTTCTTTTTTTTCCTCCTGAATGAAGCATCAGAGCTAGGAAGTATCAGAAATAAATCAAACAACTCCAGGTTGCCTCATGTGCATACATCTTAGCTCTAGGTGATCACAAAATTTTCAGTCTTTCAAGGGGAAGACGAAAGGATTACAAAGGATTCCAGTTCCTCTCCTTAGGATAGATAGTATTCTCTGAATAAGTAGCAATTCAGTATTCCTGTAGAACAGGAAAAGCAACCTAATAGCAAAAGAGGAATCAGTAGATAGGAATATAATCTAATCTGTCTTTTGGATGCCAGTTTATAATCATTTAATAGGAAACTAGTAGAAGAAATTGGTTCCAGAACAAATCGCTCTGAGCTTTGTACTTACCTCTTTGAAGGGTGGAGAGGAGTCGCAGATCATGATTTGATAGTGAACTTCTGTATATGAGGTAGAGCGCTGTCCTGGATCAATATTTTTGGTAATAAATTAGAACTAACTTCTAGGTGGCGTGTAGTCAAGAAGAGCTGCAGTAACTTTAGAGAATAGGTTTAGATACTAGAACGGTTCTGGCAAATCAGAGGTGTTATCAGAAATGAAGCAAGCTTACATTCAGAGTAAATACCAATGTGAACTGCTGTGCTTTAAAACAAATGAAATGCAAAATGGAGACCATAATTAAAAAAAAAATCTTAAGAGTGACATATGGAAGACAGCGAGGCAACCTTTATGCAAGGTGACCGTGGACCCTTCTTTGTTAGAGGCTTAAGAAAAGCTTAGATAAATGTATCCTGATCCTTCGTCAGCTGCATGACTTGGTTCAGGAAGAAGGGTTCTATGTTTGAATCCCTCCTCAAGCCTCAACTTTTACAAAAAAGGAGAAATGAATAATAAGTACGTAGACATTCTTTTAATGCACAGTGTTCACGATGAAAATTCTTTCCTTAATGTGTTTCTGTGGTGCTTATTGTGGTTGGGTGTAAGATAGATGTTGTTCGTGGCCTCAGCACAGCTGAGGTGCAGCATAGAATCATATACCGTATGTTCAAACTACAACTCCATTGTCCTAACTTACGGTGATGAACCCTCCAGCTGGACCTACAGAAAACGAGCAACATCTAAGTTGCTTTCAGCAACTGTGGGGTGGGGGGAAGCTGTTAAGTGATCACCATTCCTGCCCAGTTTTATTTTGAAACTGTATGGTAGTTTCCACTCTCTGCAATATCAATTATCATTAACAGGACTGAATCTTTCATCTTGCCTAAATATGACAGATGTTCTATGAAATAAAGACTAGTTACCATATAATAGAAGGTAATACCATAATGCAGATGCAAAAGAGAAATGAATCAAGATTGCCTTCTTCCATGGGTCAGCAAATAGACAASCTGTATTCCTGTGCAAAGGGTTTCTTTTTTTTTCCTGAATAGTGTGTGAATAAAACAGTTGATGCAGCGTGTGCACTAGAAGGTTGACCAGGATGTTGACCAATCAAAAATTAGGCTAACATGATGCTTTTTGCACATAAATCAGTGCAGGCACATTACTAAAGTTTAGAAATAAATTATTTTGGATTGCATTATGGATTGCTTTTCTGTCATCCAGGAAACACTATTTCTGTCTTTTAACCCATGGACAGCAGAAGATGGTTTATAATTGCCACAAACTGCAGCAGTTAATACGTATTTGTGCAGCTTGGAGCTTTTTGTTTCTTTTTGTTTTTCTCCTGGTAACCATGAATTTCTTTCCTTCGTGGTTCATGTCATAGTTGACTTTTTTATGAATAAAGCTCTACTTTATTCTTGAAAATTACATAAAAATCTAACCTACTTACTTTTTCTAGAAAAATCTTTACCTAAACAGATATATTTTTTTGGGTTTCTTGTAGGTATTTCGATGACATTGATGATGAGATGGATCCAGAAATTGAAGAAGCATATGAAAAATTCTGCCTAGAATCAGAACATAAGAGAAAACAGTGAGATGCTACACATAAATGTTAGTTTATTAAAGCAGTTTAGGTATGATTAGGATGCAGGGGAACACAGAATTGTAACATTTGTACCAAAATAAGGAAGCTGAGTTTCTTCAAGTACTAACGTTACAGTTTTCATTTTGTTAAAGAGAATCTGCCAAAAATTGTAAACTTATGCCCTGTAACTTAAAATGTTGTGTATATATCATAGTTTATTTTATGTACAGGTAAATGAACAATGTTTTGGCTGCAATAAAATCAATTTAAAAATTTAAAGAGTATCACAATGGAAATAAAACTTAACTAACTGGGAATGGTCCCATTAAATTTTTCATGGGGGAGAAAGGGGATAAATAACTTGATTTAAATTTAATTGCTTGCTTGGTTTAGTATACGTGAGGACTCATTCAACCTTTTCTTCGTATGCAAAATATCTGATTTTTGGCAGGGTTTGTTTGTTTTGTTTTTTCTTGTTTGTTGCTCTTTTGTTTTTTGGGGTTTTTTGGGGGGGGTTTTTTGGTTGTTTGTTTTTGTTTTGGTTTTTTTGGTTTTTGCTAGGCAGAGTATTAGCCGAATATGGATTATCTTTTCTGTTGTCACAATCATGACAAGTGGTTTCTTAAGATTTTTTTTTCCCCTCCTCCCCTTTGCAAAACRCACATAGGTGAGGTCTGGACTTTTTTTTTCCTGGAATAAACATTTAATATATTGACATTGTGAAGAAGCAAGCAGTATTTTGGAAGTCAGGTGCTTTCAAGACCTTTGATTCAGCTATTTTCAACTTTTACAAGCAAAAACTGTCCTTTAAATACTTTGCTGTGTTCTTCAAGGCTACATGAATATAGTTAAGTTTTAACCATGTTCCTCATGAGTATGTGCAGTTCTTAATATATTTTCTGAATGTATCTAACATGTCTAACTTTCTGGCAACCTTTGTGATTTTCTCCATTCTTCTAATTATTTTATATAATTTGTTGTAATTGTGTAGCTTGTGTACCCTCATTCATTTATTTCATAAATATTAACATTCTGAAGCGAACTACTCCTTTTTGACCCAAAATAATCATGTTAATTTTTCTTGGATACTTCATTGTTGTTGCTATCTAAGTTGTATTGTTTCCTGTCATTTGTTGTTGGTTAGACTAAGTAGAACCCCTTTAAAAAAACAAATGGACAAATTTCCCGAAAAGTAGCTACTGTAAAGAACACGTTGTAAATATGCATGTAAATAATTCTGTTAATATTTCACTGTAATACGTTTGGTTAAATAACTTGTGCGTCTGCTAATACAGTGAGCACTGTTTTCTGGATGTTTTATTTAACATACTCATTTAGATCTGAGTTTTGGAAAATAAAAATTAACTAGCTTTGTTTCCTTTGGTATATTTCACTGTATTTTGTCTTTTTGTTTAAAGAACAAAAATGTTCAATTTTGTTCCTTCTTTCTCCTTCCATTTTTCCCTTCCCCTAACATCTCGTTGGTTTTTCTTTAAGTATACAATTGTAAATACTATCCTTTAGTACAGACTGCAAAAAGAAAATTCATAAAAGGACAATATAGTCATAAGTCTCTGGATAAAAATCCAGAAACTAGGTAACTGTAAACTGTGTAATTTTTTTCAGGTGAAAGTACTTCGCAAACACATTTGCTCACATTTAATTGAGAATATTTTTATTATTAAAACTTAATCCAAATACAGATTAGATTTCTTGGTAACTTTATAAGCAGATGCTTTGTGGAAAACATTAATGAAAATAATATAATCAAGAAACAAGGATTAAAGTATGCATTATAGTGAGTGAGTAGTGCCTTCAAGGGACTCTCCCCTGTGTTTATTTTTGTCTTCTGTGGACTGTTTCTTTCTTGTGTAGCTGTCTGAATCTGGATGTGTGCATCCTGTCAGAGAAGGTGTTACATGTAGATATAAATGAAATGTACTATGAGTCATCCTGTATGAGGCACAATTCCCTTATTGCAAATTGTGTATTTAAAGCAGCTGAGGTCAAGCTTTGCAAATTAAGTTTTTTTTCCTGCTGCGGAAATAAAGTTCACAAAGTAGGACTTAAGTTCAAGAGAGTGGAGAGGTTTAGTTTGTTTTACATGTATATATGGAGGTTTGTAAGACCTTTAAGCCTCTATTGCACCAGGAAAAAATTGGCAGGGTGTCTGTTTTTAACTCTGTCCTACCTAGTAAAGAAGACAAGATCAACATCTAACACACTACTGCTTTTCTTAAATCTCACAGGAGTCTAATACAAGTTAGTGATGGTGAAATGCGATGAGAGAGAGACAAAGAAGCAGCTCTTGCACTGTAACAGTCACCACTCGCTGCTTGTCTGCCTGTGTTTAACAGGCAGTAGCTAGTTCTTCTGTGTATCGTAGAGGTGAGTCTCGAGGGATTTAGAAATGATTTTACCTACTTTAATATTTACAGAGTTTAAGTGTGCTATGTAAACATGCTTTTCCACAAAAAAGTTTTATTTTTCTTGTGGCATAATGGGAAGCCACTTCAGGCACACAGACATGGAAAGAACACTTTGGGGGAGCGGAGAAGCTGTAGTTAAATGCCAGCTCTGAAAAGAAACGTACTGTGCTGTTTTTCTTGCRTGTAACTACATAGTTTTAACTTCACACATCGCTAAAACCTTGCACAGCATTTGCAACTTTGACAAATCAATTGTGATTTAGCAAAAATACGTCTAGTATTTGAAAATCACAGTTTCTTTCTGGTAAGAACTTTCTGTTGGACTAAATTATTTCGTATTAGGAATACAAACACTAGGTTATTTGAATGTTGGGTTTAAATGTAATTGTAGTACTACACAAAAATTGGTTCAGCTATCTCAGGTATCACAAACTATGCATAGTTGGGATTTCTTTTTTAAGCCATAAATCCATTATGGTACTGACTTCAAATGATATTCACAGTGGTTTGTATAATGAATTCTGTTACTTTTTTTCTTCTCTCAGGGCCAATATTTCCTCATCATCCTTTCTCCTTCCTACTGTATATAACTAATTTATTCTATTACTGATAGCTTGTTTGCAGCTTTCCCTCCCCTTGAATCAATTATAGTTCTAATTATCCAGTTTGTTCTTGTAAATCCTACTAGYTGATACCAAACAGAAAAGTGTCACTCCAAGTAAAAGTTAAGAAATATGCAGGTTTGTGAAGTTGATRGCTAAAAACAACACGTGGCTGGCTTCATCAGTAAATAAAGAATTAAAAAATATGAAGTAGAAAAAAACCATTATTCCTACCTGTTTTTTTAAGGTAAAATATAAATAATGTAATGCTCACCCACAACAAGAATCTCTGTATTCTGAATCCTACCCTAGTCCTATAAATGTTTGGACTTGTGCTTGTTTAAGACCAAATAGCTTTTAATTGGTAGGTTTTCTTTCAGTAGAAGTGCTATAATGGCATTTATAAACCAGAAAAAGTGCTTTGAAACTTGCCTCAGACAAGTGTAATKTGGTATAATAACTATTAAAGGGTGATTAGAAATTGGATGTTACTATTTTGATGCATGTTTGTGTCTGCACTTTCCCAGATCTACCTGCTCCATCTGCCTTATCAGCAAATTAGAAAACGGGGATTTATACCAAATTCACTTCCACAATTCCGTGCAGATCTAAGAAAGCCATGCATCCACAGTGAAGGAATGATTTTTTTAAGGCTAGATGAGACTGCGTGCATCTAGTGTGATGTGTATCAGAAGGTCTTGAATTACATTTGCTTAGTGCTTTACACAGGAATCTGTGTTTATTCCCAGGTTTTTGGCCTAAAAATGTCTCCTGATTATCAAAAAGCCACTAATTCTTTAAAGAACAATCCTTTTTTATTAATTTTTTTAATCAGAACTAATACTTTTCTCAGGACTCGACTCGTATCTCCCGAGCTTGCCGCCACCACCGCTTCCGCCCTGGAGGGCCGCGTCTCTGCGGCTCGGTGACCGCCCTCCGCCGGGCCAGAAGCGCCGCCGAGCAGGCGGCCGCGCGGGGAGGGCGCGAAAAGGGGGGAGAGTGAGAAAAGCTATTAAAAAAAAAAAAAAAAAAAAAAAGGAGAGAGAGTTCGAGCGAACCAGGGGCGCGCCGCCCTTCCGGCGGCTCTGCGCGGAGGAAGCGGGGCGGAGGGGGGTTACCTCGCCGCGGAAGCGAGGCCCCGCCGGGCTGCTCGGGGCGCCGCCGCCGCCGCCGATGGAGCCGCCCGCGCTGATGGTGCTCTACGGCGGCGGCGGCTGCCTGGAGGCGCGCAGCGCCCGCGGCTCCCGCCTGCGGCTCTCGGCCTGCGGCTCCGAGTACCGGCTCGGGCGGGCGGCGGCGGCGGCGCGGCAGCGGGTGCCCTTCGCCGTGCGCGGCCGCAGGGTGCGTGCGGGCGGGCGGGCGGCGCTGCGGGCCGGGCCGCACCCGGGGAGGCAGCGGGGTGAAATCTGCAGAAATATTTTCCYTGAACGGGACAAATTCGTGATGCTGCGTTTTTTCCCCCTCCCGCCTTCCCCCTCCTCTTTTCTTTAAATCAGGAACAACTTCTACAAGCTCTAGATTTCCGGAACAAGTTTTCCCATCGGCCGTACTTACCTTCGAATATTATACCCCCAGAAAGAAAAAAAGTAAGTTTTATACATTAAATGCTTTAATTAGGAAAAAGAAAAAAAAACGGCCCCTGGGAGCATGGCGACGGGACTTGCCCGCTTTCGCATGCTGGTGTGCGAGCACAGATCTCGACGGGCTGCGGGGCACGTTTTGGTTAATGTGTTTGTCAGGTCGATTAGAGCATAGCTGTTTCAAACTGCCATTTCAGACTAAACTTAGACCTGTATTTACACATGCCTTCTACAGCTGAGCGCTGAAGAGTTTGCTTACCCTTCTTAGCAACAGTAAAACCTAAGATTTTTTTTTTTTTTTTTTACATTTGATACTACGGGCCATTTTGTATATCGTATTTTTTTTCGTGTACTTAAAAGAGCTTTTTTGGAGAAGACTCGGTGAAGCAGGACTTCTCTGAGGGGCTGCCGGAGCGGGTCTCCTGGAAGCACACCGGGGAGCGCCGAGGGAGCCGTGGCTGGGGCAGACCCTGCGGCGCAGGCCGGGCTGGAAGCTCCCCAGCCCCTTTCACTGCTTCCAGGAGCAGAAACTTGAGCTGTGTGTTCGACCAGCGCCCGTATTTCCAGGGCCTCTGCTGCTTCCCGCGCTTGAGCCGCCCGTTGCAGCGAGGAGGCCGATGCCAAGCCCCGGCCGGGTACCAGGGCGTGCTCGCGGCTCGGTGGTGACAAGCCTGGCAAGCGAGCGGGGCCTTGCAGCCGGCGAAGGCACGGTTAGCGTTACGTGGCCTTGATGCTGCGCTCGAACGTCGTTCTGGGGTAGGAGGAGGCTCCTCTTCTGAGGCTTCCTAAATGTAGTAACCGTCCAAAATCTTTTATTATAATTTCCTCAGAAGCATGTTTCACATGCTCTCCCAGCAAGAGCTGTGTAACTTAACCTTCAGTGCTGCTACCATTGCCAGGGGATTAAGTAAGTTTACTCACCTAGTTTCAGAAGACTTCTGGTACGTTTCAGTTATGGTAAGAAAATGTGAATGCATGTTATGTGCCACTTCGTAGGATTATTTTAGTTTTATAAATGGAAGATTCAAAATGAATGATGCTTTAATGTACACAATTTTAACGTAGACTCTCCGTGAACTTTACCGTTAGCTGATTTGATCAAGATAATCTAGTCTTTCTCTAAAGTGTTTATTGAGAAGCAGTTGGAAACAGAAATGTCTGCTCTCTGTGGGCAATTATGACTGATCAGTTCGTTATTTTTATAGCTTACTGGTTTATGAGTGGATATTAAAATACCACCTTGAAATTAGAACAGGAAGAAGCAGGATATGAATATGATTTTACTTCCTCTTGAGTTCATGTATGCAGTTAATTATAGGACAAAATATCTTGCTACACATTACCTTGCAGAAACAATTAATTTAAATGTAAACCCTCTACTGTAACTTCAAGCAAGCATGTCCCTTTATCTTACAAAATATTCCAATCCTTTTTCTTGTATTAGATTCTTCTCAGTGATATCTTTGAAGTTAGATGGCCTGACCCTGCTACTACTGATCTGACAACATGCATAAATAATGGCAATGTGAAGATCTCATCAGTAGATGGTTATGCTCACCTTTACCTGTCAGAATTGCAGCAAGAGTTTACGGTGGAGTTCTTATGCAAAGTTAGTCAACCATCTCCTGCATCCTTACGCTCCTCTCAAAAGAGTAATCATCAAACCAAAAATCAGTGTGGACAATCAAGTAAAAATGCTGTTCCAGAAATGTCATCAAGACAGGTGAGGACAGAGACTAWGGAGAGTGAACATGGTTGTGCTGAAAGTAAATACAGAGAACCAACCAAACCAAAGGACCAGAAAGACAGAGACGAAGTAACTTTGTTCTTCACAAGTTGTTCTTCTGAATACACGTGGGTTACGCAGCGGTGGTCTGTTTCCTCATACCCAGAAGAATGGAAATACCCTTTGTCATTGGCGTTAATGTTACTCACTCCTAACAGTGAAATGGAAACTCATGAGGAAAACAKCCATACATCTATAGGATCTGATGTTTTAAAAGACTCTGAAACATATGAAAAAGTTTCTCGTTTGCCCACAGCTTTGCCRCTCAGCTGCAGTGCACCACATTTACACAGGTAATAGAAACTGTTTGCTTTCCTAGTTAACATATGTTTTGCAGTTCTGCAGGTCTGAACTTAAGCCTCTGGCAAAATAACTGAGTTTTAGCTATCAGAAATTAAAAATGCAGTATCYCGTCCTTTTTTATTAGGAACTTCTTGCGATGTGAAATTTGTGAGGCTGACAACGTTTATCCTACTGTGATGAAATTAAGATAGTGATTGGTCTAGAGAAAAATAAAATTTTGTTTCCTGACATGCTGTATAAATATGTAAATRAAAAAGAGAATACTGAGAAAGAACACCACTTTGTTGTTGTTGTTTTTGAGAAGATAATGCTTCTGAGCTGGGACAGTCACATATATTCACTGTCAGCACCGCTAAAAAGAATTCAAAAAAMCTTTGAATACTGGTTTTATATTTGAGAAAGTAAATGTGGTGCCTCTCTCAGACAGCTATAGAACAGAAGGTCATTGAAAATAACATGGCCTCTTTTCCTTTGAACAGGTATGGATACATCTGTTTTCATTGTAGAAACTTATTTCAGTATAGAATACAGAAATGGTGACTTTAAAAAAAATGCAGATCTAGTGAAACTTTTATTGTATTTTTACACAGATGGAGTTTCTGTGACTTCTTTCAACAGAATAGTGAAGAGAGTGAGCATTCATACCCTCAGCTAATTCAAATTGTGTGGTGCCAAGGTGTGTTTTACAGGTATGAAGAAGATCTGCTTTTCATCTTTGCAAGACCTCACTTGTACAGGAATTAAGCTTTAAGATTAAATGGCTGTCTCTGTCCCTTTCTCAGGCCTTGAGCAACTATACACAACGTTCATATAAGATTCTGTTAACTTCTGCTATTTGTAACTGACTTCAGATTGCTTCARATTTTCTAATACAGTATATTTCCAAGTCTGAAAGTGTGTGCCTAAAGCAAAGACTCTAAAATCATGTTTAAGGACTTTAAAGACATTGTCTGACTTCGTAGTTGTTACTGGGCAGCTGTAGCTCCCATAGGCTCCACTGACAGTTAAGTTGCTTGGTTTCTTTGCAAATTATATCACTTCTCTTGGTGTTGAAGACTTCGCATTTTAGAAATGTTTGTCTTTGTGATCTCTGTAATACTCTGTTACAGGCGGCTAAACTCTACTGTGGATTTTATTGGCACTTAGCTTATCCTTATGTTTTTTCAAATACAACTTTTTTAAAAATAGGCTTTTCAGATTGTGAAAATTCTACATTTGCTGTCAACAACTGCAATAAGAGAAATAGATATCAAAATATCTTTGATAAAAACAAGTCGGTCTTTAAAGCTTTAATCTTTCCGCCTAATGTTTTTCATTTTTCTAAGTRTAATTCCTGAATTCTGATCTCATCTGAAAAAAAATGTTTAGCAGCATTTCAGGACTATAATTCATTTCTTTTGGGTCTTAAAGCCCCACTACTGAAATCAAGGCATCTAACCACAGAGCAGCAGAAATCGATCCTTAAACAAGTTTTGAGCCCCAAGACTCTGCATGATCACAGAGTTTGGTAGTCTTAGTGAAAAATGTACAGCTGTAATGGGAGTGAATACTTCAGGTTGTTTAGGAAACAGTCTGACAATTCGTTCTTCTGTGTACAGTAGGTAGAGCTGGTCCACTAAAAAGAGTGAATTTTTCTCTCTCCAGCAACACTGTATTTTGTTGTCTGAGGATTAAATAGCTCTTGTGAGATGTTTACCTCAACACAGCATACTAAAAATTTCTCCTCAGTTTCTTTAAAAGAAAAACACGTGTGAAAAGAAAGCCCCTGATTACATTATAAAAGTAATGCTAACCTTGTGTCTTAAAAGAAATAATTGGTAACTTCTGCTACTTTGGAARAGTAAAAAGCTTTTCTTGTTTTTTTTGGTGAGGATGTGTTTGTGCTTAGTGTTTTCTTCAATCGTACTAACCTATGTTGCTTGTCTAGTGACACAGCATTTTGAATACCTTTTATAAATCTTGTTATTTCTCGTAGGTTTATTCATGGTAATACCACCATTGTAGAAATTTATCCTGATGATGGCACTTTTTTCAAGTCAGAAGGAACATTTTTGGGAAAGTACTTCAAACACTATACAATTCAAAAAGGAACAAAAAAGGTAGRAATAAAACTGTTAAAAAATACTTCCCAAATTCCTTTATCAGCAGCTTTCATAATTTTAACACATTTGGATATTTAGCCTATAGTGAGGTCCCCACAATTGTCTATCAGGTAGTTACTGTGATAACTAAAGCAATCAATGAGTTCTACACAATCTTTTAAAACTATTCCTTCTCTTTCAGAATGTATAGACACAATAAGAAAGATCTGTGTTACAACATTTATTTCAAAAGCTTAGGTATTGTCATTAGATTCTGTAATACCCGTTTCTCACTAATTTGGAAGAGGAGTTTGCTTTTTAAACATGCTACATTGAGTAAACTCTAATCTTTCTTAAGTACTTGGAAGTGTTTTCTTTTTCTCAGGAGAGTAGTGTGCAGGGGCACAAYCTAGGACATGCTGGTTCTGGACCCAGCTTTGCCGCAGACCAGCTGTTCAGTGCTGAAGAAGTGATTTTGCCTCTTTGTCTCTGTCTTGTCTGTTGTAAGTTTCCTGGAGTAGAGGCCATTTCAAGGGCTTACGCAGTGCTTAATACAATGCTTTGCATGTAACTACAATATTAAAAAAAAAAAAAAAAAAGAAAGAAAAAAAGGCTAGTAAGACAGCTTCTGTTTCTGTACTGCAGTTCACATGCTGGAGAAAAGTGGACTGGAGTTTGGGACAAAACCAGCAGTTAGACAAGCTTAGCAGTGAGATGCTCTGGTGTGTTTGGCAAGTGAAGGAGTAACTGCACAGTTAGGATGCATGTTTATGAAGGTGCTGTTTTACCACTTACACTTCACATGTTATAGGCTAGCTGAATGTCATCTGTTGAAAAAAGTGTATGTAAAGAGCAGTATCCAAATCTGAGCAGCAGAACAAAGGGATTTCTCCTTAGAAAATAAGGAGGGAAATACAGCACTCTACTGAAGGTTACCGCCCTAAAGAGGATATTTTTAAAGACAGTCTGAACGATCATGCATCATTCTCTTTTCTGTTATGGTGAGAACATCTTTGAAAGCCAGGAAGGAGATGCAGTAGTCCTTTAATCTCTCTTGTCCCAGAACATAATGTTCACTATTCAGTTGTAGTGGTGCTTGCTGATATGGAAGGATGGTAATGGCTTCTTGCACGCTTAGTTAGGTAGCTAGAGCAATTCACAAAAAAATCCCTGAGTTGAATAGCAAATTTGCTCAGTTAAAAAAAAAATGTTTTAAAGGCATAGTAGCAAAGATACTTCCTTGTTTTGAAGTGACACGTTTCTGTGGCGCAGCTTTTACTACATTTATGTTTCATAAACTTATCCCTCGCTTTTTTCACCGTTTATTGACTATATCTTCAAATCATAAAGGTTTTTTCTTCTGTCCTTCACTAGATTTGTATATTTGTATTTTTAAAGTAGCGTAAAGGTCAGTGTTCTAGCCTACAGACCTGGTCTGTACCTTCCAGTCAAACTTAGTCAATCAGTAATGAACTGCAGTCTGCTGTCTGATACAAGAAATTCTTGGTTCATATTGACTGCATGAAAACTATGAATATATATCTTGCCACGGAAGCAGACTTAAAGGATACATCTGACTTTTTTACTTTTCAACTAGGTACTTACCTGTTTTCTAGGATAAATTTAAATGTGATTATAGCTGCTGGCTGGGAGTTAGAAGTCAACACAATTTCGTGTCTTTCAGGCTTTTAAAGGTAGCTTTCATTCTGTGGTATCTGTAAGAACTCAACTCCTTTCTGCTTTTTACTACAGAGAGAAGAAAAGATGTATTCAGTAARCAGTCTACCTCCTGATGTACCAGGAAGTCCGTATTCCATATCCTCCATTATTACTCAGGCAACCAAGTAACTTATTCCTCTACTCCATTATTGTTATGTTAATTGCTCTGACTTTGAAAAGACAGTAATTAAAATGATGCRTAATGCTTGTTATGACATTAAGTGCAAAAACTAAAGGAACTTCAGCTGCTAGCATGAGGGAATCTGTAAACGTAAAAAAAAAAGTCACAACTGTATAAAAGACATCGTAAATAATTATGAAATGCATAGTATTTTGTGTATGTGCTTTTTTTTTTTCTTCAGGATGCTTCGGTACTGCTACAAGGCTAAACTTTCATTAACACATAACTATAGTATCTGCTGCTGGAAAACGGTATGTAGCTGAAGTTTTATAAATATTCGTGTGTTTTAAAAAACAATTATATCAGCTATGAGGAACAGAACCTGGTCTAGGAGGAAGAATGGTGTGTGTATCCTGTCAACAAAGACCAAGAGTTATGTATTTGGAAACCAAAACCATGCAGTGTTAAGATGCATTTGTGAAGCAGAAATCAACTGCATGAATAGGAAGGCTGTTGGTGTCTGGTAAAACAGGTGAACTGGAAATTTGGGAGAGAGAAACAGCTGAAAGGGCGTAAGTGACCTTTCCTGAAATTTTTGATGTATTTGTTTGGTTCTAGATACCCGAGACAGATGGATGTGAAATGTTGCCATTTTTGCTGGCTGAAAAAGTTACTCACGGAATAGGAAGACTTGTTGTATACTCAGATAATAAAGTTCATGCTATGTTTTGGGATGGGATGACCTTGAGTATGGTCTGGGATTTCAACCCTGGCTGTAGAGGGATCCAGGTAACTCATGGGTTAGAGGAATGGTTATTCTTAAGACTCTTAATATGAAACTGTAATTAGGAAATTAATAAGAAATGGGAAAAAAAAGTTTTGAGACTTTTAAAACAGAAACTGAACTTTTGGGGGGGAATTTCTTAAATCATATCAGTTTTCTACTGTGATTTGCTCTCAAGCTGGTGTGATAATCTAAGGGGAAAATCAGAACTGTACGGAGATGACACCATTAATGTACTCTTAGTATTTTAACTAAAAACTGAGGATGAAAAATCTTTTTGGGCACAACTCATGCCTAAGGAGATAAATGAGACTATTTGTCCATTGAACAAGTCATTCATATTGGTCAGAAAAGAGAGTATTTGATTTTMTGTAATTTCAAATTAGCTATAAAGGAATGAGGAAGGTACAGTTGTCTGAGAAATCATTCTCCTTTCTGAACTCCCTCCTGTCCTTCTAAAACATGAAAGGCAAATGATGGGATGGATTCTCACTTTTTTAGGCTATGCAATCTCGTCTTTTATATATATATATATATGATAAATCAAGACTAACTTGAAGCCTCGCCTGCTCTGTACAGTGCAATCGTGTCAATTGGTCTTCAACAGACTTGTTTCCCAGATTATAAATAATAATAGCTAAAGCTAGATGAACTATAGTTTGTAGCTTCTTGATTTGGGACATTTTTCTTGACCATCCACTAAGAAACTAATAGCATAYCTTAAATACTTTTCCGCTTTGAAAAAAAGCATCATTAAAATGTTTGTAATAGAGACTCTTTTTGAGCAAATGAATAGTGAAAAATTTCACTACTTAGAAATGTTACCTTATGGATATGGAATTCCACATACAATTTTTTAGTGTACTTAATATAGAAGTAAACAGGTTATGCTCACTTTTGCATACTTCGGGGTTTGTACTTTTGGTTACTTTTGGCTTGTATATCTTCACCATTACCCTGAGGTGGCAAGACACATAAAAGATATTGAAGTGTCTGAGGATCTCTTTATTATAAGCAATCTAAATGTGATACTTAATTTATCAAAAGATACAGTAACGATGTAATGTGAACCAGCTCAGTGTGTAGTGGTATACACATTAATGATAAAAGTAGAAAGAACTGAAAGTTCTATGCATTTGGAAACTTCTCTTCACACTTTTATGAATAGGTTATTCTTAAATAGCACAAAATCAGTGTCAGGGACCATGCCAGGTTTTCTCCTCTTCATTTGTGACAGAAGGCTATGCCAAATACTATCCTTAACAAAATACAAACTTCAAACATTTGAAGTGGCATGTTCACAGACATTTAATTTTTAAATTAATAGATAATAGTTTATATGCATCCTTTTTTCCCAGACAGTAGCAGAACATTAATACTTTCATTTTTTTTTTCTTCTAAGGTAAATGAAAATGTAGGCTGGTGTAAGTTAACTACTCCTGATGGGGTACAGCAGCTAATCCAACTGAGTCATCCTGGAATCTATGAAAGGTATAAGTAATATAAACAATTTTAAATTGAATATTAAATAGTTCTATGCAATTCCTTTACTGAAAGTGCATCAGAAAGTGTATCAGAAAACCTCCACAAAAACRCAGTGACAAAAGCTGCATCTCRTATCTGGCAAGGATTCAAGACTTGYATGACTCAGGATCACAGCACACTGTCATTCCAGAATAACTGTTATAAAAAAGTAATGTCCTTAAAAAATAAATTCTCAAACTAGAGCTGCAACTTGGCACTTAAATCAGTGAATAAGCAAAAAAAAATAAAATAAAATAAAATAAAATAAAATAAAATAAATCTTTGCCCTAAGTAGAGCAAGGAAGTGATAGAGCTTTATCCAATTTTTGCTTCATTACAGATACTGACCTTTGTCTGCAGATTGTTTTTCTAATCTGTTTGCTCTAATTACAGCATCATTATGGAAATCACCACAAGCTTACTCTGCTGCATTTTAGCAAGCAGACATTCGCAGAAAAATAATTAACATTTGTATACTGTTAGTTACAAATCATACAGCTTTGTTATAATTTTATGTGACTGCATAGATTTAAATATGAAGGCGGTTCTAGGGGAAGAAAAAAGTAGGAATCAAAATATGTCAAAGAATCCTAGARAAAAAGCTACATTTTGAATCATGGCTTTTTCTTTCAAATACAGATGTTTGGGTTAATACCTCGAACTTTTTGTTTGAATTAATAGAGTGTATTTCTCATCTAAATAATCACTTATTTTTTTGTGAATTTTCATGTTAACATAGGTACATCAGAACAGTAATAGAATGGTGCAGAAATTTGAATGACAGAGAGAAGGTTTCTGAATATACTGCGTACTCTGTAAATGAAGAAAACTGGTATTCGTCTTTATCTTATATAATTGATTATAAATAATATTGAAAATAAAAYTCAGTTATAAATTCTGTATTTTGCAGACTGCATTTCTTAAGAATCTGAAATGAAAACCTCAAAATCCACTATTTTGCATTATTTTATATTTTTCTTTCAGTATTTAAAACATTAGATAAGTTGAGTCGTAGCTGAAGCTTGTTTTCTTGTACTTCATTATCAGAATTATGGTGACATTGTACTTCATTATCAGAATTATGGTGACATTGCCAAAGTAAGATTAATGGTACAGAATTAATATTTTACAAGGTGAACAGGAGAAACCAGACTAAGAAAGGCTTTTTTAACAGAACACCAAACAGTCCAAAATAGTATATAGAGCTTTTAAATTACATCTGGATCACTCGTGCTTAATAAATTTGTCCTTTTTGATCTAGGAAGCTGACCAAAGGTCTAATGACATCATATAAAAACGTAATCTGGTATTGAAAATGATAATTAAAATTGATTATACTTGCACTTGTTATTCAAATCATTGGTAATTCAGTAGTTGATGAAACAAAARTGTATCTCTACACATACACAGCAGAGACTATTCTTAGATCAGAGCCCTGATTTTGAAAACATATGGGTTAGAAATGCAGCCATTGACTAGCTGTTGAAAGAAAGATAAAAATAAATCTTTTTTTTTTACTTGATTTTGCTCAGCTGTTTGTGTATAGTTTTGCAAAACTATACAAAAATAAATTCTGAAGTACAATATTTTATTTGGGAACCCTTGTAGATACTATGATTGATAATGATCTCTTTACAGGTCTGCTGATGCTGAGCTTGAAAAAATACAGAGATTTAACTGTATCCTTTTGAAAGATGTGGAGATTAGTACTTCTTGTTCATCTGTATATTCAAAGCTGCAATTTTAGATTATCAAAGACCTTTCCCTCATTCCAACCTCTTTTACTATCTTACTCACTTCTTGAAATTTCCTTTTTAAAGACACCTTTGTTTTCTCATTTATCCTTTTTTTTTATTTTTTTTTCTCGTGTATCTTATTCCACTTCTGTGTAAGACCATTAGCAACAAAAAATGGCAGAATATATAATCCCCTCCTTATTTCTAACATGTTACATCTGCATAGTAGATTGTTTCTGAAGATTTTGTGATGCTACTTGGAGCTACAGAAAAAAGTTAAATCATGTGCTAACAGGGAGAGTAATCTGTGATGTTATAGAATTTTAACAGCTCTCAGCAGTTACTTCTCAGTAGAGAGAGATACCAAAGATGGGAGCCACTATGAAGGGTATTTAATGAATCATACARTTTCTATGGAACCCTTCCCGAGTTGAGCCTGGTGGGTGACCGTATGCCCAAGTCAAATTTGGCGCGTGGTATTTGGGGACTAGATCCCAAGTCCCAGTGTACAAGGCTTAACCACAAGGGAGCCAGGCAACAGCACAACTCTGCAAGACTGAGCAAGCCCATATTGTCTGCATGATGAATTTTACTGTTGCCTTTACAAAAAAAGGACTTTTAATTAAGAAAGTCACATATATATTTTATCCAATTTAGCCAAGAAATTAAACGCCATTACCMTTACTAGTAAAGATGTGAAGGATGTCCGCGAAGGATAGGAGAGCCCTTCRTGAGTATTATGAGAGTTTTACTGACATTTATGTACTAATCTGGTCAAGAGAATCATCAAGAGATGATTAAGTTGCCTTTTGACATGTTCTTGCAATAAACTACCTTTGTATTTATCAACTCTGTTCTGCATTGCTGTTCAGTCAGTTGTAAAAAAGKATGCAGTGCTTCATATGCTTCAAACTGTTGCTTAATTTTATTAGTATGAAAATGTAATCCTGTAAACTGCAATGTGATRTCTGATTTATTATATATTATCTTAATATAATTTATTTTTAAGTCTACTTCGGGATATATTAAAGTTTTATATAAAGACCTTTCCTAGAAATACATTRTGGACATTTTAAGTAATTAGCACTTTTAGTCTTTAGTTTTGTGTAATGAGTGTGCTCTGAAGTGTGAGGCTTGCTAATGATGCTTAGAATGATGCTTACAAATATGTAGAAGAATTTTTCTCATTATGTGGAAAATACTGATTTTTTTTTCCTTAATAAGATAATATTAGTTTTATTGGAGAATARCAATGTTCTGAAAAGAACATCTGCAGACAACAGTCCATCTGGTATTACTGGCAAAAAAACGGGGAACGTGAGCACGCCCAAAGAAATCAGCAAAGAATGCATCTTGGAGGCGTTGGAAAAAACCTCTAAAGTAATTCAAGATATTGAATCTTTGCTTGCTTCCTCTAAGAAGTGAAGTTTCACAGCGTTTGAAGGCCTGTCTTAGTTATCTTCATAGGAGCTGTCCTGCAAACCTTATGTCTAATAAGATTTTTGGGGTGTTAGAGGAAGGCAGGCTTCAAGCACTGGTAGTTGAGAGCCTTTTCAGACAAGCAAAATGCATCATTCATTGATGTCAATGTTGACATGATGGTGCARCTTCTGAAGTGTGTGTGTTTGTATTTTGGTCGTTTAATTTTACAGAGAGTTGTATGAGCAACTTCTAATAGGACGACTCAAGTGCCTGGGGCAGCCTTTAACTGTAAAAATGTGTTTTTAGTTAGAAGCTTACAGCATGTTTTTCACTACCCAATARAGCAAAAAGTCCCCCAAACTAATTTTAGTTTACTGTTTGGTAATAAAATGTATATATTTATTTAAATATGTGTTTGCTTCCATCTCACAACAGCCCGTTCAGGCATGGCATCGCTCAGTCAGTGGCGCACAGCAGGAAACTGACATTTTCCCTCTAACCTTACTGATTAGATAGCAGCCTTTTTACCTCCTTTTTTAAAAATACTTTTTTTAAAAACCTCCTTCCCCGCCTCTTCCGGCGCGTTATTTAATCCCGTTGGGAACACTCAAAGGCCGCTTCGTTCTCTGCTGTGAGAGAAAACGGATTTTAAACCGCCGCCCTCACCGGGCGGGGCGGGTCCCGCTCCCAGCGTGCCTGGCGGCCGCGCACGCGCGGTGGCCGCGCGCCGGCGGGGCGGGGCGGGGCGAGGTGAGGCGGCGCTGCCGGCGCCGCGTGAGGCGGAGGGGGAGGCGGCGGCGCGCCGAGGGGATGGGRTGAAGGGGCCGGGGCGGCCGCCGCCGTCCCGCCGAGGCAGCCTCCCTGCCCTCGCCCCTCCCACCCCGGCTGGCCCGGGAAGGTGGGAGCGGGTTCCCGTTGCCGCCGGCGGTGGAGCCTCGCCGAGGTCGCGTTTCTCGGTGAAGAAGCCGGAGCGGGGGGAGGCGGCGGCGCGGTGTCGGTACGGTGCGCGCGGGGAGCGGGCGCGTCCCCGTAACGGCCGCGGGGAGGGGGGGGCGGCTGGTGCGGCGCCCTGGGGCCGTGCGCCGGGACGGGCAGTACCTCGGGTCTAAGAAGGGGCATCGCCTCTCTCCAGCCCGCTTGTCTTGCCGTCAGCCCTCCTCGGCTGCGGTTTTGACGGGATCCCAATGCCGTTGTAACTAGCGGGGCGGATACCTAAACCTTGCCAACCACACTCGCTCTGTTTTTTTTTTCTTTCCCCCGGTCTAGGATGACAAATTAAACTTTCCTCAACTTAATTTTACTGTGATTTAAGTTCACAGTTTGTTCCTCRGTATCTTGTTAAATTCTGCTGGTGGTTTGTATGCTTTAGGAAGCGCTTTTGTCCTCTTCCTTCCCCAGYCGCCGCCTCCACGCCCTCGCACCAGGCATAATAAACTGACCCCAAAATATTTTATTTACTAGTCCTTTACGTTGTTTTACTCTTCGATCTGCTCTTTTTCTGGGAGATGCTATGCTATAGGTTTTATCTTGTGTCTTAAACCTTAATTGTATTTGTTGAAGTTTTTCATATGTGTTAATTTCCAGTACCAAATAATATTTTAGCAGATTGTAGAAATACAAGGAATCAATGTGGTCTTTTGACTTTTTGGATAAAGGAGATGGTAGAATTTTGTTGCACTAATTCCTATATATATTCATGCACCCGRTAACTTGTTACTAAATTGGAGCAAAAATTTTGGAGAGCAGTAGTATTTCTAAAAGTTTATTTAGCTGTTGGCTTTCTGTTTTGCTCTCATTCTTACAGGGTAATTTGAAAGGCCTTTTAATGTCAGGTGTTTTCCCACACACATGCTTATAGGGCTGGTATACTAAATATCTTCTGTCAATAATTTATGATGTCAGCTGTGGGKTTTTTTTATGTTTTATCAGATGAGGTGAGATATGTCAGCAAAATTGCATTTTGTGGGTGTAGACAGATTATGCTTGATATTTTACTATATCAGCTATTGTGTGCATACGGTTTATGCAAACCCAACCTAAATATTTCCTTAAGTATATTAACTGGACTCATGGTCTTTAGTTGTGGAGTTAGCTTCCTAAGCATTCTTGTGTAATACAACTATTTCCCAATTTCCTGTTTTAATAATAAGAATCTGAGCTCCAAGCTAGAGGTAATACTCCTGTTGTGCTACGTACAAATACGATATTCCCGTTTATGGTCTGTAGTGGTTTGATCCTTTAGAGGTTTGAAGGAGTGACAGGATACTGTGTTTTAGGTGACTGTATTCCAAGACAAAGAATATATGCAGATATTAATATTATTAGCATAATCCCCTTTTTCTGAAAATTATTAAATCATGTATGCAGTCTCACAGGAAGTAGTACTTTTGTCTATGTAATACTTTTGCATGGAAGTTAAGCTGTAGGATTTCTGTTCAGTATTTTGTATTTGGAATTAACAGTTTGGAAAAAACAATCAAGATTTTGTTTCACGAAGTAGAAGAAACTGATAATTCCATTAACGCTGTGCTTTGTAAAATTTATAGTATGGAAAAAACTGTTGACGCTTTCTTGGAGTATTTTGTAAGCAGTTCGAAAAACATTATTATTCTGACAAAAATATAGTTTCTAATTTTAAATTAAAGAAAGAGATTTAGTTGAATGGAGTTTATGCTGCTGCTTTGATTTGTCACACTTGACCTGTAGCATATTTATACCTACACTGTTGTGCCTGGGAATGTGACTTTGTGCCTGGGAATGTGACTTGTTTTTGTACAGAGAGTAGTCATTTTTATCTGTAAAAGTCTGCAGACTGTTTAGAAAGAATAGTTATGCCAGCAATGCTGGCCCTTCTCACTAAGGTAGTCCAAACCTGAGTTTAGCTTCCTGTTCTGTGTTCCTGCTCAAAGACACCCAGCTTGTTTTCTAGTTGGCATTCTTGCCTTTATTTCATTTGTGGTGAATAATTCTCAAAGGTGGTATTCATTTAGGAATCTTCTTTTAAGTTCATAGTGATTTTCCTATATATTTTACGTACGTGTATATAATACTAGTAGCATAGCAGTGTAAGACTATAGAACTGACACAGACCTCTGTTGCTTTTTGAATTTATACATTTCTGCTTATCTATACTAAAATTATTAATTGATGGGATTAAATTAAAAAGTATCATTGGATGTGACTTGTATTATGTTTCGTTAGAGCAGGAATCTTTAAGGCACATGGCTACAAGGAAAAATCTGTTCAAATAAATTCTTGATATTTTAAAATGCAATTCCTTAAAATAGAAGGCTGAAAACACACTTTTCTGACTTTATGGCATTGATTTTACTATTTTTGTTTTTTCCATCTTTATTTGTGCCTTTCTGTTATGTTACAGCCTGATTTTTGTTTCTTTCTGCAGATCTTCTAGGCTCTAGTTGAACTTCTAGATCTCAAGTTACTTTCAGCTTAATTATATTTACTCAGGAATTCATTAGAAAGATGTTGCTTCCTTCTGTATCTTGAGTATTCAATTTTCATGCATGTTTTGTAGAGAGTTAAAAGCTTTTTGTAGTYTCTGTCCTTACTATTGCCTCTGTTCTTTTATTTAGGTGTGGAATGAACTGGGCAAAATCTTTCCTACATTGATGGAACTGAACAGGATTCAGCAGCCACAGAGGTACAACTCTGAGGCTTAGACCACATTTCCTACTGGAATAAGTCAAGGCAGCTAGAATGGAGGGAGGGAGAAAATAATAAAGTGTCCTCCTAGTTCCAGGGTAAGTTTGGCTCTGAATGTTCATATGCTTTTTAAGGATATGTTGCTGCATCAGTTCTCCCTAGAGAGGAGGCTTGTACAGGATTAATCTAGGTCTCAAATAAAATGTGATCTGATGTGATGCCTGTATTGAAGTAATACTTTTAAGGACTTTGTTCCATTTGTTCCTTCAAATGGCATTTATTCAGAAGTATAGTGTATTTTGTAAAGTTATTGTAACAAATTACATTTCTAGTGTTCAAGAAACCGTTTTATTTACGTGATTATTCAGAAGAGACACAGTCATGGTTAACAGACTCTAAACTTGACCTGCTTTTTCTCATCTGTATGCAAAGCCTATGTATTATTCATGCTTTCTTCTTTCTGTTCTTAACGTTTTTCAAATAAATGCTTCAGTGAGCTTTTTTCTATAAAAATCAATGCCTATAGTTGAGTCTTGTAGATAATTCTGCAATAAACCGGCATGTAGATAAAACAGAAAAAAGATTTAATGTGTTATGGACTTATAAAAGTTAATGACACATTTAAAATCGTAAAATATTATGTGCCAACAATGTTAGAAATAGATTRTTTTTAATGAAAATTTAAAATTAGTAAAATCCTTTTTAGAATAAAATTTTACCTGATAGAATTGTTAGCAGAAAGGACATTATGTTTATCAAAATTTAATTTACAGCACTGAAACAGGAACCTCTTGAGCAGAACCTATTTTCAGACTGTCATTTCAAAGCCTACATACTGTCTATCTCCATGGCTTCCCAAAAAGAGAGAAAAGCATAAAAATTTGACMGTTAGAATTCATAGTGTTTTAAAGTCTGCTTTTTAGTTATTATTTAATGTAACAAAGCTAGGGAGTGCATCAATTATGAGGATTTTTATTTGGAATTCTTTTTTTAATTATCACAGAAATGAGTAATATCTTTATGACCCAGGTATTCTACAGTTTCTTGTTGTGTGAGGTTCTTTTGATTTAATTTGAAGTTTCATTTGAGGTGCTAGGCAGTTACTTAAGGAAAGGGTAATTATTCTCAAAAAATCACTTTACAGCAGAGGGTTTTGTAACCATCACAGAGTGTATAATTTATATACAGAAATCAGTCATTAATACTAACATTAATGTCTTTCTTTTCAAATCAGTAAACAGGATTATTTCTTTCATCATTTGGCTTTTATTTCTTTCAATGTTTTGCCTTTTCTGCAAGAGGAACTGTTTTTAAAGTAAATGTGGCAAATGTTGGAAGAGTCTTGGAAATAACAGTAGGCATTACTGCTGAGCACACGCTGAGGAAAAGCACATGTAGCTTTGCTCTGTAGGGAGTTAATTTTGATTACTTCTGCTTGATTGACAAGTGGTCTTCAGGTTTGTGTTGATCCTAAATACTGAAGATACTTCAGTAGTGTCATTTTTCTTAATGCTTATTCTTCATACCATTCTCCAGGATGAACTCTGAGTTGCTTAGAGGGGGGTACCAGGGTGGAAATACGTACATTTATGAAGTATGTTTTTCGTTCAAACTTTTCTTTCTGTTCTCTCTGACATTTACAGAACAACTGAAGTTACAGAGGACAATGCACAGCGTATATCCTGATGACACTCAGTGTGCAGCGACATGGTTTTTGCAATGGCATCTGAGACTGAAAAGGCCCATGCTCTTCTCCAAACTTTCAGCACAGCTTCAGTTATTTCTAGTCTATGTTTGGGAATATTCTGCTTTGTAGTGGACAGACTTTTGCAGTTTTCCTTCATTCAGCAAAACGACTGGCTCCGAGCCTTCTCTGATAATGCAGTGCATGGTATACTAGGAATGTGGTCCTGGGCAATAGTGATTGGACTCAGGAAGAAAAGTGACTTCACTGAAGTCTCTCTGGCTGGCTTCCTCTCCTCTGTTATTGATGTGGACCACTTTTTTCTTGCTGGCTCTCTGTCATTAAAGGTAAGTAAATTGATTGGTGATTGCTTATTTTCTGTGTTCATTGTTAATGACTGTTTACCGTATTAGTTCTTCTACCACATGCTATACAAGGAAGTTTAAACAGTAATTAGATAATAATTAGATTTTTTGGAGGACATATGGGAATTTCTACTTTGTATGCAGTTGCTGTGATTATAAAATCCCACAGAAAAATAATGTGTAGAAATCTCTGGAAAACAGATCATCCGGTCTCTATTTTGTCACTTTGTCAGTTTTACTGAGAAGTAGCCAGTCCTAACTATTCCTCCCCAGCCCCGATGAAACTTGCAGATATTTTCCATCAGATTAAGATCGCTTCAGTGTTGGTTACTCGTGTTCATAAATTGCAGAGCAGAAATAGCAGGCAATATATGACCTGTTCAGTCCTAAAGTAATCTAAGTTTGTCCTAAAATATAATTGGTTGCAGAAGAAACTCAAGCAAGTGTCAAACTTGTTAATAAAAGCAGTGAGTGAGTTGGTTGCTGTTCAGGAATATACATGATCATCATTATTCTGCAGAATTACTTGTTAGGATGGAATTCCTCAATGGGATTAGTATAGCCAGATCAAGGCATTTTGTCAGTGGTTCTCAAATTTGTGTCTGTCTTATTCCTACTCCCCCATAAACGTGCTTACATTTGTCCTTGTCTTGCCAGCTTCAAGCATTTCTACCAAGCTTTTGCCTGAGTATAACAGTCTGCTGTATACTCTCCAAAACACACGCGCTTTCCCCAGGCTGCAGCAGTGGCAGCCCACACCATGCTCGCTTTAACCCTGCTCTCCAGATTCCCTCCATCAGCTTCTGGCAGATGCTGTTGCAGCTGGCTCGTGGACTCCTTAGCTAGAGCCCTGGCACTCTACTTGTTACCGCAGATTTGTTTTGCTCAGAAGCACAATTGCTCACACTCTGATTGTGTTGGTGCTGCTAGCAAACATATACATATGTGTATACTCCTCCCAAAAATGTACATCCGCACTTCCAGACTGAGCTGCTCTTTGCTCAGGGAAGGCTGAAAAGATGGCAGCCTTTGTCCAGCAAGTTGCCGGAACATACTTTGATCCTCTTCCCTTCTTTTCTCTCCTTCCCCAGTTTATTTGGAGTAGTGTTAAACTCTTTGTGTGGATGACAGAGGAAATAATGCCAAGAAGTGGAGACAGGAGAGGAAGGAAGGAGATGGAAGGAGAACTGCTGTTTTGTGTAATTCTTTAATTAAAGAGGAACTGTGCAAAATTGTTTATCCATTTTTTTAACTTGGTAGGGATGATGAATGCAAGAAGCATTACTGCTTGTGATAGAGATCTAAAAGTTAGGCTTCTGACAGGAAAATACTTTATCTTCTTTGTTTATATATAGCATTTGTAGTTGCTATAATTAAAAGATACTCATGTTTCTTTTGTTCTTTTGGCAGAACTTTTGATCTGATCACTTTCCCCTTTATTCATCTTTGACAGAGAAGTAATTTTTCCCCCTTTACTGTTCTTTTTGCGTATGGAAATGCTGTAAAAATCATTGTGGTTGATTAATGAGACCTGTAAAACACTAGATTTTTACATTAATAACACTTTAATATTGTATATAAATCTATTTTTCTCTTATTTTGAAATCAGTAAACACGCAATGAATACCTAGTTACTAAAACTATTAAAAACTATTAATTGTTACAGCATTCTTAATACTTCTTGCATTTGTTATCAAAACCTGTATTTTCCTTAATCACCACCACTAGATGGCGTTCTGCAACAATGTCAGTTTAGAAAGCTGATTTTTTTTTAATCCTAGGATTGTAGGAAAGAATTGGGATGGGTCCTTTCTCCTTACTTTCTTCAGTGAGGCAAGATTAAATACACTTGCACTTCCCATGATGCAGAAATTTATCTAGCCTGTTCGAGTGTCCCAAAGTAAATTACTGCAATATCATCAGTTAATTTGTTCCTGTGGGTTTTTTTTTCAGTTCTTAAACACCTAGAAATTGTTATTCTAATACCCACTTAAGTAATCTTTGTTGGCAGTTTGGTCTTTTTTCTTATTCTCTAAAACTTCTTTGGGAGAGACAGTTGACAGTTCTTCTCTCTCAAAAACTGTTTTACAAATTAGAAATACAGGATCTTCCTGCAGAAGAATAGTTGGGCCCTTTAATAGCCCAACTTACACAGCAAAAATGAGAAGGCAAGTTACCCAAAGAGCCTGAAGACCTTTCCTAATTACTTTTCTACTTAACTCCTCCCACTTGAAGTATGTTAACTGGGTTAATAAAGGAGGTTTATTCTGCATACAAATACTGTGCATCTTCTGTGCATCTCTAGACCCTTACAGCTATAACAGCTTTACTCTTATAACTTGTAAAAGCATTATGCCTTCCAGAAAGTCTCTTTTTGACTAAATAACTCCCCCAAAAGGCCAGAGGGCCTGGATTTATGTTTTCTAGACTTTGGTCTCCTTTGGATAGACTCTTGCCTAAAAGATCTTTAAAGGGTTTTGTCCCAAATTGCGTATGGTATTTTAGGTGAGGCCTTATTTGAGGCAAGCAGAATAGGGTAATTTTTCTCATGCTGCATGAATATTGCACTTCGGGGGGGGGGGGCTGTTTGTTCATTTGTTTTTAGAGGGGGAAAAAAATCTGTTACAGGTTTTATGTCTCCTTGCCAGACCAGTACAGTCTAGTGTTTAGTTTGTGATCTAATGTAATCCCCATATATTCTCTGCTGTTTTGTTGCCTGGCTAGTTAGACCTGATTTTTATATTTGATTTTTCTTTCTTCAGCTTATTATGATGTGCCTCTCAGTTTTGTCTCATGATTCCAGACTCTTCCATGTAGCAAGATTATTTTGAATTCTGATCTTGTCCTCTGGCAACTCCTGTTGCAACTGAAGTATTCTCCTATGATTTTTTACTTTGAGTTACCTTTTTGTTAATTGTTACTTTACCAATCCCATTCTACCTCTTCAGTCTGCTGGCTTGAGAGTTACTGATTTAAAAGACTACAATGTTTGGTGAAGCAACACGTTACTAAGAAATTAATAATCTAATTAACTAAGCATAGCACTATTTCTAATTGCAGCACTTTTCACAATACTGTACACAATTTTAAAGCTATTCATTATCACTCTAAAATCTGATGATGGGTTATGTTTTTTTAATAATGCTTCCTTTCACCATAAGGCAATATTATCATCTATCTTCACTTGCTGCTCCCAGACTCCTCCAGCAGAATTCCATCTACTTCTGTTACTGCCAGCACAGCCTGCTGTTTGGCTTTTGGGCTCTTTTGCATAGTTTCATCATTCTGGAGTTCTCAGGGTAGATAGTCACCTGTGGTATTTATATTCTTCCTCTGATGAGTACTTGTACCAAATAGTGTGATCTAGCCTTTTACGCATGTTTCTTTTCTTTTTTTCTTTTTTTTTCTTTTTTTTTTGAAACAGGTATAATTAGATAAAATCTACCAAATTTTGCTGCTTAGAATTTGTAGTTCCGTGTATTGTGTATATATACAAGCACACAAGAATCTAATGGGGAGTTTGTTGCACTGAGTAGTCCTAAAGGTGGAAATTAGTGCAGCCTGCCATCATTCAAGTTAGAAAACAGGTGTGCAGAAATTGCTATTTTGCTGCTTAATACTCACTAGCTCCTGAAAGTATACTAAATGCAGTTGGCAGCAAGTAATCGGGACAGATTGTATCAGGAAACATTCACAACAGAGCTGGTTGATGTGCCACTGGTGATCTAGCCTGGGCCGCACAGGAGCATTTCTGTAACTGGAGAATAAGCGTGGCACAGCGAATTTAAAATTAAATGTACAGGTCTRGAATTAGCCCCAAAACTTACAACTTCATGTACTTGTGAGACTTGTGAGATATCACAGAATGAGACTGAGGGAGCTCACATTGTTGTTGCCTACCTCCAGCTTCTCATTGTAATATGAGAGGTGCTGGAGGCACAGGATCTTCAAGAAGATCTTACACCTTGGTTGAACATTTAGGCATATGGAAAGGTCATTTGTGTTGTGAACAGATTTTGTTAGTGACTGCAGCCTGACCTTTCCTATCGTAAACTTCTCCCCAAATCTGCAAACTCTGTACTGATTCATTTTTCCAGGGAGCTTAAAGGCATGAGAGACTTGTACTTGTTTGTTAAGACTTGATGATTTCTAGGGCCAACGAATCTACTTGTTAGGAGTAAGAGAAAGTGTAARAGTTTATATTTCCAAACAGAAATATGTGGGCTTGGCAACTCAAGGATGTAACTGTTCTTCTAGCTACTAAATGTAAAAAAGAAGACAGATCATGAACATGGACAATAACTTTTCAGAAACCTGATGACCATAGTGCAATTATAAAATAGGGTTTCTGTTTCAAAAATTGAGCAACATGGTTTGCCTTACAAGCAAACCCCTACTTCTATATGAAAAATTATCAGTCATTGCCTCCCCGGAGCTAGTAAGTTGCTTAAGTAATCAACATTCAAATTATCCCTATGCGCTGAGTTTGTGGTTACCACCTAAGCTCCATAGGGCAGAGGTAAAAGAACCATTTGGGTTTTGCCATTAGAAGTTTTTTTTTTTTTTTTTTTTTTTTTTTTTTTTTTTTTGTCTCCCTGAAGCGCAGAAACAGTGACCAGCGAATAAGATCTCTGCCAAAATGTATCACTGTCCAGGACAGTTCTACAGAAAGAGATTCCTATGGACTTTTTAGACTTTTGCTGACCAAAAAAATGTGACTACCGTGTAGGCTAGGTGATAAACAATTTCACTATCACAAGATCATGCTAATTTATTCTCTGAACAATCTGCTTGTATGGGGGGAGGGAAAGAACACCTTACAAAAACTGTATCTTTTCACTAAGTTAAAAGAGTCAGTTCCATACCATGACAGTTAAGTTGTTGAGAAAGTTTTATGAGACTTCTACTGGATTGTTTTTGTATTTGAGAACTTTTTCCCCATCACTTGCTCAAGAAAGTCACAGGCAAGCATGTGGTGGGAAGCTAGTAGAGCAAAGCTTTTTGCAAGATTTCTAGCATAGCCTGTGCCCTTATCTAAAGCCAGTTGTATCCCAAGAAAGCCCATAACTTYCCATCTCTGCATTTCTTGGCTAATGTTGAGACATCTTTCTTCCTTTACATCTGTTTCCTCGTAGAGAAGGCAGGGTTCAAGCACTTTTCTAAAATACCCACAAGAACTTGAAGCTGTTTCTCGGTTCCACAGTTGCAGGTACAATAGTAGCTAAGTCCTGCAACAGTTAACCCAGGTGTGCGTTGATGGATTACTGTTAATATCAAAACCCCTAGTCACAAGTTATACATATGTTGACTTTTGAACATCTTTTCCTTGTCAATAAAGAATACTTTGCCAAGGCAATCAAAATTTATGTAAATTTCATCATTTTTTGTATGTATGGTATTAGACATTACTGCTTTGTATTGCATATTGGCAAACCAGTATATTACAGATGGTAATTAGTGTAATATACAGTGTCTTTTTGAACATAAATGTCAATAAAGCTTACTAAATATTTCAAATGTGTGGTTGTTTTATCTTTAAATTGTCTTGAAATGATGCATAGTTGGTGTGGTATACTACACGGGTTCACGTATACCACACAACTAAATGCCAAATAGCATACTTCATCTCCCTCCTCCCTGTTTTACTATTAGTCCGGCTTAGTAGGATGCATGATTCATATCATAAGCTAGAAAGCCTGACCCACCACCTGCAACTCTGCTACTGGTACAGTAGCACACAGCTCTCATATATTTGAATATTTGTATTGTTGATTTTGATCAACTAAAGTGGAAAGGAAGAATACCTTTTTCTTTGCACTTTCATTCAGTCACTTGATAATACACCTCTAAACATGCATAAAGCATTTTTTTTTTCTTGTCATGATTGTAGCCATCGCCAATTGTATTTTTCTTTTCTGCAGGCTGCTCTGACTCTTCCACAAAGACCACTTCTTCATTGTTCTACTGTGATTCCTGTTGTGGCTCTGACATTAAAGTTTATTATGCACCTTTTCAGGCTTAAGGACTCATGGTGCTTTCTTCCCTGGATGTTGTTCATATCCTGGACTTCTCATCACGTCCGTGATGGGATTCGTCATGGCCTCTGGATTTGCCCAGTTGGAAAAACGCCGCCTTTGCCATATTGGTTGTATGTGGCAATTACAGCATCTTTACCTCATCTATGTTCATTCATTATGTACTTAACAGGGACTAGAGAATTAATGTCTATAAAACATGGAATCCACATTGATGTATAAGGATGATGGATCTTAGAAATTGCTTGTATTAAAACATAAGCTATCTATCACTGTAAAGGCTTCATAGAAACACATTTCATGAATGGTAATAATGTCACATCTACACTTTCCCCTTGTAAAATATGTGGTCTTCCATTATGGTTTCTACGTAGCTAGCTGATTTATAAAGTACTCTCTGTAGTAATTAAGTTTCTTAAAATTCTGTTCTTACTGACATGGTGCTGATCATCTGATAACCATTCACTCTGGATTTGTGTCCTGCCTTTGAATAATACACTTCATCCATGTAACTGATGATAACTAGCATTYGTATAGCACTTGGAAAATGTACTGTATGAATGCTAAGGGTTAGTCAGAATTTATTAGTGTGTCACTTCTGTGAATCATCAGTTAGACTTTTTAGGAATTATTTGTTTTTGTGCTGGATTCCTGTATTCAATTTTTTTTTAAATGATGCTTGTATTTCACAATGTTCAACTGCATATCTGCACCTGTTTGAACACTGACTGCTGTAATACTRTGTTTATATTGAATTCTGTTCTTCCATAGTTGCTTGATACTCAATTTGCAGACTATTATTAGCTATTATTTATGGCTAGGAGAAAATAGTTTGAGTACAGTACTATGGATGTTGACCAATATGTTTAAAAATATACTGATTATGAATATTATTTAATTCAAAATGAAGGAGTTCTAGTTTCAGTATTTAAGGATAACATGTAAAGACAAATTTGTATTATAGTAAAATGCAAGCTTTAGGGAAGATTCAGTGCGACAGGAAAATTAAAATTGCTCGGAATAAGAGTTTGCTTTAGGGCCTTCCTGCTATATTAATCTGTGTAGCACTTTCCATTAAGTGTAATATTATTATTATTGTTGCAAAATAAAATGCATTGTTATTATAGCGAGATAGAAATTTCCTTGAAAATTAAGTTCCATAAAGAAAAATAAGATCATGTTGCAGCTTCATAAAATGGTAGCAATTTGTACTGTGGGCTATTCAGAATAACATTCTTAAGGAAGTTCCTCAGAAAAAGTCCCAAAGTAACATGTTAGCTCGTGTCTGGTTGACAGCGTACGAGCTGAGAAGCGTCTGTAATAGCTATTTTATTAATCTTCTTATTCATTGAACTCCATTGCCCCATTAAGGTCATAGGACCTAGGTTATTCCAGTGTATGTGATGATTAGGTGACAGAAAGGGAGTATGTTTGTAGAGGAGCATATTCTATCTTAAATAAGACTGTAAAAAAAAAGATACTTTCATATTTAGCATTCCTTAAGTTATATGATATTTACATTAGTAAATATATATTAGTCTAAAGTACAAAAAATTTACAGGAAAGATTAGCTGTGATGACTAGCTTAATAGGTACCAGAGACCTTCCTCTACAGTTGCAAAGTACTGAAAGCCTCTGAAGCCCACTAAGTTGTTTACAGAAAATGTTGCACCTTTTAAAAATGTGCCTTCTTTCAAAAAGAATGGTCTCTGCCCTACCTGTTTTTCATATATAATTCCATGCTTACAGAAACTTTTCTGACAGTTCAATGGGCTGTTTAGTCTAAAATTAATAGAGTTTAATTAATTAATGTTTGTTTTTCTTGGAACTTGGGGAAGCAGAACATCCCTTAAAGAGTTGATCTTATACAGTGGTTCTCATTTTTTCTTTTTTACAGCATGGGCAAGTTTCTGTTAACCTCATCACAAATGCATCGCTTTAGCACCCTCAGAGAAGGAAATAGATATTTGTATTTTGTCCAAAAGCATGATGGACTAATAGAGGAGGAGTGTTGCTTGCTCATTCATTTTCAACATACATTTTAAAGTATATGYTACCGAATGCAAATATGTCTTGGGAAGATGTGAGCACTTAAATCCATACAGAAAATTTTCTGTATTCTTGTTTTATAGCAAAATATTTGTATAGTTTTGTGCTATATTCAGATTTGTAGCAGAGTGAAAGATATATAGGAACAAAGTGGGGAGTTGCACTTTCTTATTTTTAGGTTGTAGCTGTAGCATTTTTATGATAACTATTTCCACCAATGGTCCTTAAAACCCATTCTGTTCTGTCAGATGTTTGATTCTCTGCTGAAATGATTTATCGTTTTAACTATATTTAAAGATGAGCTAATGGGGGACATCTTCAGTAATTTAAAAATACATATTTTCAATTTCTGTATTTTTTTGCAAAAAATTTATAGCTAAGTTTTGGATTTGGTATATTGTTTTTTCTGATTTTGTTCTTATACCACTTCTACTCCTGCAGTGGACAAACGTGATAGAAACGTATTAAGGAAAGTAGCAAACATTTGGCGTGTGACTCGTTTCCCCCCCCCCCCCATGACACCCACTTCTTCTTCACTGAAGTCCACATATTTCTATATGCGTGCTGCTATCTGTTGCGTTAGCAAAACCAGGTCAAGGAAGTGCTCCTTGCATTAGAACAGGAGGTAGCAACACTTTGAAAAGATCTTCGATTTTGTGGGAATTCAGAATCTTGAATGTAGTCCTAAGAAAGGTGTGCATGAGTTAATAGATAAATCTGAGGCAGGCTTCGCACAGAAGACCAGACATGTCAGTCTCATGCCTCATGCTGACATTTAGATGACTTTATTTCAAGACAGTTTTATAAGCTTTTTTTTTGGTCACTTAAAAAAAGCTATCATGTTGCATGGGATGCTGTAATTTGTAGGTAGCCAAATTAGAGAACAAAGGGGAAGTTAAATATTTGTTTCAGCCTACTCTATCTCCTATCACTTAGGAGATAAAATTCCCTGTTACAAATGAACTTCCTAAAAATTACAGAACAGTATTTCATGTACATATCAACTGCATTGATTGACCCAACTGTGTTGGTACTTGCCACTTTTATAGCAAAACCATGGCAAAAAATCCCCCAAAAAGTATCTTAACGAGTTTGTGCTTTATTGCATGCGTTACAATAACAAGCAAATGTGAAGTACAAAAAGCATATGAATTACACAAAAAATTGTTAATAAACTCAAGCTAGTAATTTCATGTACATTGTAATACACTTACTACTAAAATATTACTGTTATTCTAGTGATTCACTTATTTTGCTAGTCTGAGCTGCTTCTGTGTATTTTAAAGTTGAAGAAAGTGTGGGGTTTTTGAACTATGTTATTTTTAGAACTATACTGCTTTTTTTCTGTCTCAATGAATTGCTGCCATAAAAAATAGATAATAATAATCTCTAAATTAAAAGAAAAAAGATTGAATGATTCTTCTTCCCAGTTCTCCAGAAACAAAAAAAAAATTCTTTTACCCTGGAGGCCTTAATAGAAAAAGTGAACACATTTCCTATTAGTTTATGTTTGACTTTAAAGTGTAATCTGTTTTCTTATGACTACTGGTACCATTTTTTGCTCTTGTGAAATGTATAGTATTAATGATCATGTACCTTTAATTGGTTACTGATAAGTGAATTATCGATAATTGATGTTATGCTCCAAAGAAAATGCTGGTGAGTTTGAATTAAATTGAAATAATTATACTTTCAGCTACCAGGCTGCTGGTATTGGCTTATTATTGGAAGGACAGTTCTTTTGCTAGTGCAAATAAAGTACTGGGAAAACATGGAGAGAGGAAGGGGTTCAGATTCATTCTAAGGAAATGCTAGTACGTAGTTAATAGTTTTGGACATGTATGGTGTTACTCCATCGTCTAATGTCAGAATGAAACTAAAGGATAAAATAAATCAAAAGAGTACATTTCTATTTAAGAATTGAGCCAACCTAAATTCTGTCAATTATGTAAATGTGTTAATGGCAGAAGAGAAAATAGTTTTTTTAAAGTGTTACATAGCAGGAGGGGGTTGACTAAATGGTAATTGATTTTGCAAGTTACATTTTGTTTCCATGTTACAGAAAACCTTGCATTGAAACAAAAGAAGTGCTGCCAGCCTAAAGTACCCTTTGCACTTATTACAAAAAAGGTAATAACACTTCTTCTCAAAATACTAAATTATACCTGACATTTTTTTCTTAAATTTTTCCAAATGCTACATTGTCCACACTGAATCATAAWTTTGGATGTCATACTGTAAAACTGTTTTAGGTTACTTACAGCAAACCTGTCATTAAAGATAAATAGTACTTGTATTTACATATATCACTGTTTTATTTTTATGCTTATATGATCACTTTGTATTTGCTACATGTATTTTCTTAATGTAATTTAGTGTTGAATTTTCATGAGGGAAGAAGGAGTTTTTGTCTAGCAAAATAGGAAACCCAGCTATGCTGCTTCTTAATTCTGCAACATAGTTTTAGTGCAGTGTTAAGGATGTCTTCAGATTATTGAAAATTAATTAAAAGTGACCCTGTGTACCCTTAATAGAAGTTTTAAGTAGATTTCTAGGCAGTTTGTAAAACCAAATTTGTTTAACCAAAACCGGTTCGTGTGTGAAAATGGGCGAAGGGATTGTATACAGAAACTGTTGAAAGAGTAATTCACTGAGTCAGACTATATGCTGCGTTGCCATATCCACCACAGAAACAGTTTTTGTGTCCAAGGAATGCTATTCATGTCCCTTGAGCCTTCCTCATGTTCTCAAGTAAATTATTAATTCAGTTTTACTGGAGTGATTTAGTAATTAGTCTTAGTAATTTTTCCCCTTTAAAATTGCTCGTTATGCAATAAGGGTTCCTGGACTGGTGTATGGTCTTTAGCTTCATGTGCTGTCCACCCATGCGCAACAGTTTTTGCGAAGGAGCCAGAGAGACAAATCACAGTAGCTGTGAGTTTGGGTGCAGGAACTGTGATAAAGTAAAGCCAAAGATAGCAGACATAACAGGGGCATGAGGAATGTGCAGCTTTCACCACATCAGGGCTTATTGTCTCATTTATTTTAGCAGAATGTCCATTCCTATTACAACGCTTTAAAAGTTCCTAGAATGTAATGCTACTAGTTTCAATTTAACAATTCAGTTTAAATTGCTAGTAGTTAAACAAAGGCAGAATTACAAGCCTAGTCAGAAAAAAGCAGTTCTGCATATTGTTGCTGGCATAACCAGCGTAGTCGGCTTTTTAGTTAGAAACAGTAAAATAGTTTGGATTAAAAAAAATGTATGCACTGTAAAGCTGTAAGTGAAGAAAAGAAATATAGAAGAGATTTGATTATCTAGCTCAAATGCACAGTAACTTAAATTTGCACTTAGCAGGCAGAAATGGATTTAGATCTTACTGTGACTGATGCTGCCAAGATCTTCAAAATGCCAGCTCTCAGGATTTTGATCAAAACTTTTAATGAAGTAAAACTAGATGGCAGCTGACAAAAATAGGAGCTGAGATAAGCAGTTCAGATGTAGATACCTAAACTAAGGAGGGATGAATCCTGTGTTCCCCTTCAGATATCTTGTAATTCTTTTCCAGTGCAGAAAGTAGTAATTGGTTTGAGGAGGGTTTTGAAGGAAAAAAAATGGGTACTTGTCAGTTATGTTTAATGCTTTCCAATTTTTCATATAGTACTGAAAAAAAGTAAAACATACTTGTGTGAGGAAGCTTACAGGCCAGCTGCAATTGGAATCCCAGGTGGCTGCTTTTGCTTTGCCTTCATTCCAAGTATGAATATGATCTATGGGTAGGACAGACCTCCAAAGGGAAATGGCATGACTGCAATAATAGATCAAAACCAGGTTGTCCACAGCTGTGTGTATCATGGATTGAAGTGAGGGAGGGCAGAATGCCTCGTATGAGATGGGGTGACTATGGAGGAGACAAGCAGAGTAACCAAAACAGGCAGATAATAAAGGCATGAGAAAGGGGGACCCTGCCTGAAGAAGGGAACAGCGCTAGGTTTTATTGTTTTACTGAGGAAGCATAATGCATCTTGGCTTGGCTCTGCAAGAAACTGAAAGGAACTGAATATGGATCTCAAGCTTAACACTAGTTGTCTAGGAAGATGGGAGAATAAGCGGTAAGAATGCAGGAAGAGGATAAAGGCAAGAGATTTCTTTTGTTTGTGATTTGAATAGCAAAACAGTAGTGGGAAGAAATCAAATAAACATCTAAAATCTGAATTTGGGTAAAAGAGAAGGGAAGAACATAAAGGTAGATCTGTAGTGAATTGGCATTAACCAAGAAGGTGGCTGCTTGTGCTACTCTGACTAATTCTAAGGTAAAGATTTATTGTATACCAGAGTGAAAGACTGTCTGATATGCTATGATTTGCTAATGTGAAAGTGTATGGATCACATCATTCTTGGCCTTTTTTTATCAATTATTTTGTTGAGACATTGCAGAATGTGTTTGATCTGAATGGAGAAAGTTGTTTATTCCCAGAAAATGAGGGAGAGAAGGCAGCATTATTTTACTGTCAGAGCAAAATCAATGTTCCCTTACAGGCAAATGCAGTAATATTCCTGAGAACAGTGACCACTTGTGATAATTTTCTGTTATAACATGATGCTTCTTTTGCAGGGATTTTTACCAAATATGAAGAAGGATTACAATGTCAGCATTTTGTCTGAGTACATATTCACTAAGTCAGGTTTTCTGCATGAATTTTGGGGTCCTTAAAGACCACCCAATATTCTTGAAAATGAGAGCGAGAGCTCCAGTTAAATCATGATTGTGGGCCCTCACTCTGTTTTAGTTTGCTGGGATTTGCATCATCCATAGTGCAAGCATAATTGCTGTGTGAATTCCCCAGGTCCTGGAAGCTATTCTTCTTGTCATCCTGCCCAGCAAGTCTTTTACTTCTTTTAAGTCATGAAGAACTTGAGGCCTAGGACTGCCAAACTGCACTTATTTACACCTACGATATGCACCCTGTCCACTAAGGCCAGTAGCAAAATTCAAAAACGAAAGTTAGGTATAGTTAGGAAGGAGAGAAAAGAAAACTTTAGCACACACTCAGATATTTCCATCTGAAAGTGCTTCTGCGAGTCCTTCACAGGAGTTGTAGTATGGGTGCTTCAGGCTCCCATCTTCATTGAATGGGATTGTAGATCAGGCTATACTTCCTGTCATCTGTCATGATTTCCTGTTACTGGAGAAGGAAACCATCTCTTCAGGGAATATTTTGTCCAGCAGATCTTTTGACCTGGAAGGAAAGATGGAAGACTGAAACAASGGAATGCAGTTCTCATGAGGCAACTCAACATCACTTCTAGACAGGCTCATTTCACTAAAGGGATGATCAGCTTTTTTAAATGAATTCTAACTTTTTTAAAGCAAACAAACATTTATTGTAAAATTAGACATTTTTTTCTCAACAGTCCAAAACCAGAAACATCTCTTTTTAAGTTCTAACAATTTCAGTTATTATCCCCGTATTTATTATGGCTGACATTTTCAATGCTAAGTCTTTGCTTCAGTTTCCATTTCTTTGAAAAATTTAATTTTCTAAGGTTATTTTTCTTGTAAAAGATATTTTCCTTGCACTTTTTAAATAGCTTGAGTATGTGGAAACTTGGGCTAGGACTATAAAATTTGTTAAAAGATTGCTCTTCTTCCCCCCTCCCCCTCGAGAGTTGATCCTTTTTTTTTTTTTTTTCCATTTATAAGACTTAGAAGATGCTCTACTTGTATAACCTGTAGTAGAGCTTGTACAGTGCACTGTCAGTCTCTGTTAATGGCAGTATAAAACAGTTCATCATTTGTGATTATCATACCAAATATTTATCAAAGCAGTTAAAAGCCTCTGATAATATTCTGTGATGCTCTCACAGAGTTGGGTTGTACTTGCTGCTGCCATCTGAGCGCTCAGTGCAAAGGCGCGCGAGAGCATTGGTTAAGGAGAACCATGATTGCAGTATGTGCTGTGCAGGATTCCTTCCTTCTGCAGTTCCTCTGGGTGTTAAAACTTGCTTCTCTTAACAGTAAATCTTGCGTTTCAGCTGTGATTTTTTTTTTTTTTTTTTTTTTTTTTTGGCCACTGAAAGTCACATTGAATGATCAAGTTCTATAAAAGCTCATTTCAGATAGGAAAGCCAGTTTGGCTCTGCCTAGACTTATGAAAAAAGTATATTCTTACTGCCCATTTCAAAGGGACAATGTTAGCATGTTCTTCTGCTGTTTGCATTTACTGTGCAAGAAATGCAGCATCTCCTTCATCATCAAGAGCCTGAGTGTTTTTCCTGTTTTATAGTGAACAGATGCAAAGGCTTGAAAAAAATATGAGTACAGCATTTTCTTTTTTTGCCATTGGCACGTGTTTACAAACTTTCTCCCACTGTAGTCACAAAGGGTATTTCGTTAAAGATGGAAAATGGCTGAGACTAGGCTTATACTGAGTATTCATCAGAATAGGTTTGAACTGCTTATGCAGTAGAGTGTAAATGCATCTTCTCTGGAGAAAATAAATGATATGAAATAGTGTGTTGGAAACACATGAAAGACAGAATTGTTGCTCTAATTTTTACTTCATCCAGTTTTTCTACCTGCCTACCTTGCTGAAAGACTGGCCGTTTAATGAGTTTGTTTGCATTGCCACATAGTATATACGTACTCTACGCTTGCGAGAAGAAAGAAAGGTTTCCAGTGCACAGGTGAGGAAGAATTGAGCGATTATAAAAGCACTGTGTGAAAGCTCTGTTACTGAGTTGCTGGATGGCATGTGATACCAATTACTGCAAGGTAAATCAGGGAAAGGAGTGTTTCTGAAAAAGCGTGGTATTGACTGAAGGTAGAGAACAGGTTTTCTCTGATGCTGGTGATATTTCTTCATGTCAGGAAATCATTGCAGTTTCCCTGGCAAGAGTTACTTCACTGATGGAAATAAAAGCTTTAGTTTTCAATTCAGTTTCCAGCTGGTCTGGCATGCTGATATAATTACAGAGGTAGCAAACAGATCTTCTTTTTGCAACAAGAAAAACTACTGTTAAAATTTTCTATTGTTTTACTGTATCTAGGCTTTAAAAAATGTGGCACAATGTACTGTAGTACAAATGTGTTTAAAAACTCTCTCCCATCATGTTCAGAAAGGATATTGTTATTTCTACTTATTTTCCATCTCAAAATTACCCATACTTGCTGACCTTTAGGAATAATTGAAAAGTCTGCTCAATAGAGAAGAAGAAGACTTGCAGAGGTACATAAAGAGAAAATGCTTTACCAGCCTGCTTATTTATTGTCATTTATTTTGTGAGTCATGAGGGCTGCAAGGTTTATTTTATTATTCAGAGCACCCAGACCTTCCGGAGCAGGTGACTTCTTGGCTTTCAAAATCAAAGTAGTTGAACAGAGGTGTCCTGTGTCATTAATAAAATATATTTGAATGCTATCAAATGTCACATTCCTTCATAATTTATCAAAGCAAAACTTCTTAGCTGACACCAGATTCTTTCCTCCAGTATTCCTATCTCAATGAGTCACCTGGTGGTAGCATTTCACACTGCTGCTCTTATCTTCAAAGTGCTTTATAAGCATTGGCAAATCTCACTAGGTCCCTAATTAGTAAGGGAGGAAAAAAAAGAAAAAAAAAATAGGTTGTTTTCCTCTATGCACAATTGGGGAAGCCAGGCCAGGTAAGTGTGTTCAAAGATAAGTTCTTCAAAGTTGAAGAAGTAGAGCTGACTGAGAGATGTTAGGATGAAACACAGCTCTGCAGAGGATCGCGTTTCAAACTCTGTAATTCCTAGCTTTGAGTTGCACGGTTAAATCATGTCATATCAGTGACTTCCTGCTAGCTGGCCTTAAATGATGTAACAGCTTGGTTTTAAAACTATAAAAGGACAGCAGATTACTGCAAACAATTTCCAATACCAGGAAATAGGCTTTAGAATAGTGATGAAGATTTAAGATATTTAATTCACTTGCCAAARTAAATCTCCTTCCTGCCCCTGGTAATCAGTAAATACAAACGTGCAAGATTTTTGTTCCTTCCAAGTATTTTATGTGCTGGAAACCATTGGCAATAACAGAGATTATGGCAGGTAGTGCACGTAATGTCTTCAGGAGAATATAAAACCACCTCTGGGAAGGACAGTCAGTACCATATGAAAAGCTTTCTTGTGTTTCTTGTTTGTTTTTTATTAGAACCCCCAAACTGGATCCCTGAGAGAGCGGAGAGGTCAGAGTGCCCCATCTGTGACTGACGAGATACAGTAAGTGGTACCTGAGCGTAGGTAAGATAAAACAAAAGGGATCACTCACTTGCCTAACGTTAAGTGGTTACTATAACACAAAAGAGATTTGAGCACATGTACRTTCCTGTGTGTTTTCCTGGATCCAGTTATGCTCTCAGGTCTATCTGTGCAGCCTTAGTCTGCTAGCCAAGAGAAGGGTTTGATCCACTGTGCGAGTTTAACAGAGTAGCCTGCATTGCAGATGAGGAGTATTTGAATTATTTTCTGTGGAATTCAAAAGAAAAACAGTCCTAATCCAGCAAGCAAAGTGCTCTTTGGCATTAGTGAGTGAGAACTGCAGAAGCAGGCTATTATTAACAATGCTCTTATTAATAGTTTTTTTCTGTTTTAGCTAGTGCAGAAAGGTCTCAGTCACTCATTATGTTAACTATTGTACAGCTGTCCAAGTAGTCTTATGATAATCTGTTTTATGTGTAGGTAACCTTTAACTGTAAAAACATAAATGAAAATAGAGGAGGTGACTCTGGTCTTCCTTAGMTTGAAGTAACAGAAAAAATGCTGGTGTTTCCCATGCCTCTTGAACTTGTGAAACTCATGTATCAAGTTTTCCAGAAGGAGAGCTGCCAAAAATAGCTCTATGTAATTTTTTTCATAAATTCTCACCAGAAAAAATTCTTMAGTAGATTTTCCAGAGGTGGTGACATGTAGAATTCATGATGGTGGAGGACCTGGAGGACCTATACCATCTCATGCGTCACTTTACTGTTAAAATTTTAATATGGATGTCTCCCATTCATGTTGGTAAAGTATTATATTTTTCAAAAGCAGTAGATACACTTCCTGCAACACGAGTGCAAATTACAACATAAGCTCAGCTGCAATCCTGCCGACCATGTTTCTTCGTAACATATAATTGAGCTTTATGCTGAAGTCCTTTTGTGTATTTCTGGGAAAAAGAAATTTGGAAATCCAAAAGGAATGGGGAAGAAGCTGTTTGGGATGAATGCTCCTTACACGCTGAGTTTTCCCATTACTGCCAAGCTGCTTGGCAGCCCTTGAATCAGGAAGTACATGGATAGAAAATTCATGCAGGTGAAAACACACCACTCTCTTTCATGTCCTGGACCCTTGCCATGATCAGAGGTCCAGGAAGACYTTTCAGATAGGAAAGATCCTTAATTAGAGCAACTCTCTTATTTCTTAGTAGGATACAAAAAGAAGTCTTAAAGCTCTTTTTCTTCTTCCTCAGCTTTCATGCTTATGCTGAGCATAAATAAAATGTGAATTGAACCATGTGAATGAATAACTAAGTGCATGATGCCAGACTGAAGAGATGTCACAGCGTCAGAGGAAAGGACTGTTAGTTGGCAGGGAGGTAGTACAAAAAGCCTTGGTGCTGACTAACTAGTGCAAATGTAACATGTGGGCATGCTGGCTTATAAGACAAAACTTAATTTCCTGGTATAAACCAGGGCTGCCAGAGCTCAAAGATCAGGGTTCGTCATGACTCCACACACCCCTGTAAGAGCCGGTGGATTTGGGGCAGCAAAGCAGGGGAGTCGCACTTGTCACCTGTGAAATCGGTRCAAGCCTGTCGATCTCCATGCTTTGATGTGCTGTGCTGCGTATCTTCCACGCAGCTTTGTGTTAATATAACCTTGGGCAGCGGTTATGTTTGCATTTGTCTCTGCGTAAGTCTTTTGTCACCATAAACATGTTTTCAGCCAAAACTTAAGACCGGAAGCCAGAACATCTGTGTCTATTTATGCTGGTAGAAAAGGGCACCAACGTTTTTTGCTTAACTTAATTTCAGTTAGTTTCCATTAGTTTCCACTGAACRTTTCTTACTTATTATTATCCCTCTACTGTAATGTTGGTTTTAAAAAGATAGAGAGATCAATGCAATATGTTTGGAAAGCCAACGTCAGCCTCTTTTGGACTAAGGAGAAGCAGATTAGAAACGAAAGAAGTACCATACTRAACCAGACCACTTATCTGTGTGGTCAGATATTAGCTCTGTGGGGCATGATCTTTCACTGATTTTATATTTGTGTGTAGACCTTCTTTCCTTTCCCCAATTTGCATTTAGGAATAAAAAAAAAAAAAAAAACCAGACTCACTTCTTCATCCAAAAAGCCAATTAAGAAATAAGATTAAAAAAAAAAAAAATAGGAGAACCTGTTTTTTGGCACTCTGTTTTGCCATGAAAAAAAAAAAAAATAGGAGAACCTGTTTTTTGGCACTCTGTTTTGCCATGAGAAATCTTTTGGAAGGTAGGTTGGGAAGAGGCTGTGGCCAACTTATACAAAATTCCCATTTTGACATATTTTGTTTGAGAGAATGACAAAGCTATGTAGCCAAGGAAAAATGTTTTAAATAATAAGAAAGCCTACAGAATTAAAGATTAAGAAATTGTACTGACATGTATTGAATTGTATTGAAATTAAAAGATTAAGAAATCTGTATTTAGAAATACAGATTACAGTATTCTTATTTCCCACTTGCGTATCTCAGTGGCAGCTTCTCTCCTGGGTAAAGTTGCTGGCCAACCATGGAAAATATCCCCCAACCTTTTCTTTCAGGGTCTTTTCGGGTCCTCTCAGCACACATCACAGTCCTTTAAATTATGACTGATTTTAAAGAGTGGGGATTGAGAAAGGAAGTGCTGCAGCTTCTAGAACAAGACATTTTCCTCCTCTAGCTTCTTACAGCAACTTCAGGACTTCCTAGTGCCTTGCTTCCTTCCCACCACCATTTTTTTTTGACCTGGAGGATTAATAATGTCTTCATTTTTTCTTCCCCTTCCCCTTTCCTTTCCTTAAAGGTCATTTTTCTAAACCTGCTCAACAGTACGTCAGTTTTTAAACGTCACATTGGAGATATGGAAAGGGTGTTTYAGTTTGGCTGGGGACAGCACATTGGCAGCCAAGCTTTCCAGTTCAGCAGCACTGATGTGTTCTTTGAAAGACTGGAAGAAAATTCTTGGGATGAATCCTGGGTTCTGCTGGCAGGTGACTTCCCAGAATGATTCAGCAGCTGCAACGTAACGCTAATATAGCAGTCTATCAAACTGGTATCCCTTGCTGCTTCAGTAAGTGAATTTTTGGATGTCCCCTTCTCCAGCGTGCAGTATTTTGATGTCTCAGTTTCTTGCCTTCAAAGAGGCAAGGAATCACAGACATTTATCAGCCTCCATTTTCCTTTCAATCCTCACTTCCATCGTCCCAGGGAGATTTTTACTTCCCTTCTCTTGAGTCCCAGTCAGATTCTGATCCCTGTTAATCACTGTGCTGCAGCATCCTCTGCTCTTCCTGTGATCTCAGAAGTGCCCTTCTGCAAGGGAGGCGATGCAGAACAACGAACCCTTTTGTTGTGCRCTGCTGGAAATGGTTTTCTCTGTGCTGTTTCCATTGGCGGCAATAGCCAACACTACAGTAAGAGCTGAAATCCAGGGAGTTTACCTCTTCAGGTAAAACATCTGGCACTTAAATAGTGTATGWGGTTGAGTCAGCTGCTTCAGCATAGAATTCAAAATACCCATGAAGAAAAGTGTATGGAAATAGGCAATAGAAAATATTAGGTACTTCTCTGCAGCTTTGGCCCTGGAGCGAGCACAGGCGCCTTTGTGTGCTTGGAGGGTAGAGCCTGCTCTTCAGGGCAAAAGCCCTGAAGCTCCCTCCAAAGAACTGAACTTTTGTCTTATATYGTGATTTAGGTGTCAGAGTGCCCAGTCCCTGAGTGGGAAATCCATGCTCACATCCTAACGCGAAGCACCAAGCCATAGCGCGGGTGAGCGTCGGCGTTCCCAGCTTCTGCTGATGAGGCTACGACACTGGGCAGCAGAGAGTGCGAGAGTCACGGGTCTGGGGCAGGTGAGCCAAGGAAGAGCTTGRCAGCGTGATCTGTCTGCAGGGACATTCACCTGCAGGCACTCCAGGATCTTCTCTTCTTTTAAGTATTGATAAAATGTAACGGTGAGTGTAAAATGTACCTGCTTGAGTCTCTAGCTAACTGACTGGGGAGCTTTCCTGGGAGGTGGGGTGTATTTGTACCCCTCAGTCTCAGGCAGAAAAACTTGAGAGACCAATAGTTGATTATTACAGACTGAAAAGCTGCAAAGACTCGGTTTTCTCTTGTGTGTCTCACAGAATCTTTTATTTTGGGGTTCAAGAATATTGGCTGAGCAGAAGCCTCTGCTGGTGTCCCCCACTCAGCTCCTCTCACTGCAGAGGAGGTTTGTCCAAGGGTAAGGAGAGAGTAACAGGACGACAGTCTATCCTTGCCTTTTTTTTTTTTTTCTTTTTTTTTGAGGAACTGGAGAAAGCCATACAACATTATATTACAATAAGCACTAACATAGAGAAAGTCAGACTTTCGCAGAGCTCAGAACTTKCACGCTTAGATTGAAAGAGCAGTTTTAGCATTTTCAGCAGTCCTGCATTCACAAATGGAAGGTAAAACTTAAAGGACTACACGAAGAATGTGCTTTGTTTCTCAGAACAGAAGAATGACAACTACCTTTTCTACTGCAATACTTTCTGCCTGCAGGTCAGCATTTTTGTTTGAGCTTTGAATGGGATCCAAGTCAATATGTCAATAAAACTCTTCACTTTACTTTAGCCATAATTGTAACTAATGCCATTGTCAATTTAAGTCAGTGCAATTCTGGGAAAAGAATTTGTGGCTGGCTTGTTCTTTCTTTATAAGCTGCATGGTTGCCAGCACATTGAAATAAATAAACATTTGCTTTCTTTTGGACCCACTGTGAACTCTGAAAGAACATAATCCATAAAACTTGAACTAAAATTGAGTAATCTGATTGAAGAAGGAAGGTTTATTCAGTTTGCAGTAATTTGCTGTCAGCAGCAGAGGAATGACTATCTGCAGATATGCCTAGTTACTCAGTATGTTTCTCAGAACATAGTATGTATGCTTATCTGAGCAACCAACTAGAAACACTTTGATTTCTTACTGAGGAAACAGAAATATGGAAAGCCTGGTTTCTTCCCCCCCGCCTTKTATCAGTGCTATAGCATACCATACTTGATTTGCTTTTACTGGAATGAGACTTTCGTAGTCTCTATCAGGCCTCTCAAACTGTACCTGGAGATTGTACATAAAGCATTTGTCAGAACAAACTATTTGGTTACCCTAAGGTGCACAAAGCACATCGTTTTGCAGTGAGTGTCCAGCAGCCCCTGGAATACAAAATCTTGTTAATATGGACTGATTCTGTTGCTCTAGATGTTACTTCTGTAACACCTGCCTCATTGTGTTTCGTTTCTTTCTTTTTCTTTTTTTTTTTTTTTTT
>NW_028185372.1:4551500-4573236 GCF_003343005.1 Rhea americana | reverse complement strand
TCCTCTTGTTTTATTTTGAAGGACATTTAATGCTGCTAATACCTGTCCTTATCTAGAAGCAAACCGAGAAAGGTGTTGCAAGCTCTCTTAGCCTTGGCAGTGGTATTTTAGTTTTTATAATACAGATTTTTCACTGTAATTAAATTCTGACGATGAGTCAGCTTGTTGATTTCAACACAAGTGACTTCTCTGAAACTGTACTTAAAGCAGTATACATTACCTTCTCCTACTCCTCTTGACACCATAGACTTTCATTTGAAAGTGTGGTATTCTGCAGGTGCCTCATTCTGTTATCCTAGTAGATAACAGTGTCAAGCAGGAACGAAGTTATGAAGTAAAACTGATAGCAAGTGGATTTGATTGCATTATATTATTTTATTATTAGATGGAATTGCAAAACTGATGTTGGGACAGTGTAAGTGTAGATTAAAGTCTCTGTGGTTAGCAATTTCTTGTACCTTGTGTTCTGGAAATTTAAGAATGTTATGAACTGCCATAATGAGCCAGAGCAAAGGTGACTTTGGCCAAACAGTTTAGGGACTTCCTGAATTGATTTTTCTAGTTCAGCCCTAGGAAAGATCTAAGTAGACAGTGCAGTGTAATGGCAGTGGTGGAGTGGGGCAAAATACAGCAACCGCTTGCTGTCCATAGAGTAATACCTTTCTATACAAAYAGAGGCCAGGCAGTAATCTCTTCAGTTTTGGAAGATGAGAACACATTATATATGTCAAGTGTAGCAGGAAATAGGAGGAGCTGTTTTTCCCCGGAGACATTTTCCCCATTGCCTGCAAGAGTCAGAAAAAGACTTTTTGATGCCACTCATAGAAGCATTATGGAAATTATTAACTTCTAAATATACTTCTTTTGTTTTCCCACTGAAAGCCACGGATTTGTTCAGATTGAATTGAAAGATATCACAGGACAATATTAAAATGGGCTGCAGAAGCAAGAGTCAGGAAAAGAATGAGGGTGATATGTCAAATGTGGTTTCTCTCCAGCTATATTTCACCTAATACGTTCTGGAGCATCCTTCATGAATAACGCGGCTGCTGTGATTACCTGCAGTTCAAAAAGGGAGTAAGGTATGCTAAATAACATGGCCCTGTTTATGGTCTTTCACAGGCTGAAAACCAACAGGTCAAATGCTATCCCAGCGCAGGTGTGTTGCCTTCTTGAAGTTGTGCCCATTGACACTACAGCAGGTTTGGCCCATGACATTGCCTGTTCTGCTTTCACAGGGAGGCAATGAATGATAGCATATATTCTGCMTTAATCCTGCAAACGTTTATTTCTGAACTCTTCCTATCAGTAGGACTTCTACTGTTAAAGCACCCCATCGAGGAGGAGCACTGGGAGGATCCAGGGGTAAGAACAGGATAGGATTGGTGCAACTAAGAAAAAAGATTATTTTCACACCTGGCAAAACACGTAATCGTGTTTCTATAGCTAAGAATAATAATCCTGCTGAAGCGCATAGGACTATGTGGAGGTATGCCTGACAACGGCCGAAATGCTGCATAAAATTGAGCCTTCTTCTAGCCGCTGCTAAGGGTGGGGCTTTAAACAGTTTTCTTCCACAGTAGCCAGGGAGGTAAGGTCATACTTTATTTCCTGTAATTTACAACCTGTTCTGTTCAGTAAACCTTCAGCGCTTGGAAGGAATGGATGTGAGCTTAGTCACTGTTTGTGCCATTCTAACAGTTGCGGTCAGCCAGACATCTGAGAGTAAGTAATGTACTTCATCTATATTTTAATTTCTTAAAGCACAAAAGAAAAGAAAAAACTGCTTAGAATTGAGTCTGCTTAAGCCTTTACAGCTCTGTAAGGGATCAAAATTGATAGCTGTAAGGTCTGTGCTATAGCCTGAGAAAATTTTTAAAGTGAAAGCCTGTCTGTTAAACTAAATAGAACAGTTGCCATTTGTTTTAATGGAATTAAGGTTTCACCTTAGCTTTTCCTTAATGTTTCCATAACAGGTCAGGGGACTTTGTTTCTCTAAAGTGGTTTAAACACATAAATGCCAGGTGGGTTACTTGTCAAATATTATCAAGAACATGGTAGTTGAGACATTTTAACTGCCAAAGGCATAAGACCTTTAAAGCAGTAATTTCTCAAGGGAATCTATAGACAAAATTTCACTGTCTAAAGGGATCTCTTGTTCAACTACAATTTCCTCTTTCCAGGCTCCTTGAGAGGGAATATGTTTAGAAAAGCCCTTGATCTTTTTCCTTTAAAAGGAGATTGCCCTGAATGGCAAAGATTTCAAACACGTTTTTTTTTTTTTTTTTTTTTTTTTTTTTTTTTTTTTTTTTTTTTTTTTTTTTTTTTTTTTTATGACACGCTTCATGTAATTGGTTTCTTATATGCAGAAAAGAGGCTTTGCTTAAAGCTTTGCCCAGTATTCAATGTAGTATGTCTTGAGGAGTCAAGAGACCTAATAAAATAACACTTTTGTGTTTTTCTTTTCTTTCATTGCTTTTTGTTTTCTTGCATTTTAATTGAAATATTTCAAAACAGAGTTGAGTAGCCAGTCCTTTGCTTGAATTCTTAGTTTTTCTTTGTAACTTTCTGTTATCAAATAAGCTGTATTTTTAGCGAAGATAACAAACTCCCGAATTCTGGCGAGCTTCACCCTTTCAGATACTTTTTTCTCAAGCCATTAAGAGCAGAAACTGCTCAGTCCCCTGTGGATTTAGACAACACATGGACAAATCTGCCTTTAAACTTTATCGGGTTAAGATGGCCCCTGCACCTGCTGGCCTCCGGAGGCTCTGCAAGTTCTTTTCCGGTCAGCAAGGTCTTGTAGGATAGGAAGGGCATGTGCACASCTAGGTCAAAGTAAAGGTTTTCTGAGACTATGTTCTTTCATATTAAGCTCTCTAGCACAGAGGAAGTCGCTTCATCACCTAATTTGCCTCATAAAACGATGCTCCACGTTTAACAACAGCCCTCAGTAGAAACAGGCAGAACTGCCTAAGGTTGGGGACAGGCACGCCGCAGCCTGACTCGACCCAGCGGACGGGTTGGGCTGCTTAGGCTCGGCCCCGGGCACCCACCTCAGTGGCACAGTGCAGGCACGGAAATAAAATTTGGCCTGGTGAACACAAATCCAGAAAGGTTTCCTTTCCCTGCGGACCTCCGCGGAGCAGTAGCTGTGGGAAGGAGAGTGGRGAAAGCCCTCTGGTGGCCAAAATTACATGTGGGCATGGTCGTGGGCACGGCCTTGCCGGACACGACCACAAAAATGACACGGATCAGAACTGTTTTTGTCTAAATGTGAAGCARAATGGTTTTTTAATTCTTAAAATATTTAAGAATTTTTACAGTTTTTGTTTTTGAAGACCCTGATATTCTTCTATCAGTATGTTGTTGTCAGCGCTGGGGAGTTAGAGCAGTCCAACATTTTAATACCTCTAGTAAAGCTGGCAGCATTGAATGAAAGACTGTGTAGCAGATTAGACAAGAGAATTCATTCTTATTTTAAAGGTGGTTGGTTTGAATTTAATTTTGGAAACAGAGGTTTTGTAAAAGCTCCAGCATATGTTTCCTCTTTAAGATACGAAGAGATAAATTTGATATTAAGGGGAAAAAAAAAAGTTAAATGCTACAAGGTTCGAATAACAAGTAAATAAGGAAGCGTGTGCCTCCCCTGAAGCAGATAGCTGGAGTTGTTACGATCGAGTTATTCCACTGACGCTGCTCTGGTAGGAGTGAGGGTYGCCTGAGCGGTCTGGGCGGTGGGTTCCCTCTTAAACTGAGTTGCTTCACAAGAAAAAAGATGTGTGTTCACACGTTTTATGTGATAATGTGTGAGGTATTACGTGGTCCGTTTTTGCTAGGAATGGCAAAAATTGCACCTTCTAATAAAGCACTAGATACTCRTGTTTCTTTGGCTGCCTCAGTATCACACAGAGTTTCGGCAATTTCCAGCCTGTGTTTCCCTCTGCTCGACGCTCCAGCTGCACCGCCCAGCCTGTGTGTCATCGGGTGCAGCAGGATCCTGACAACTGGTTATTGCYTTCTTCAAGTGCAGTCGATTCCCCAGGTTTAGTTCATTTGCGCTTTTGTGTCCTTATACTTTTCCCGGTATAYATAGTCTTACTCTTATTTCACGCCTCAGTGTTTCCAGCTGTCGCCCCACTGAGGTTCTGTTCTCTTCACYATCTTAAAGGAGACAAAGTGAATAAGCCCTGGAATCCAGACCGAAAAATATGAACAATTTTAAAAATCATTGCTCCATGGTGAAGGCCATGCATCCAACACTTCACAAAGGATGCAGACTGCATCGGAAGACAAGTCCCTGGTAGTACCCACGTCCTGTATAGACTGTGCAGAGCTGGATTTTGACGGAGGTCCCGGTTTTGTCGGCGGCGTTGTTCCCATGCACAGGCACAGACAGCTAACAGATTGATGTTGATTTGAGGAACAATCACACATTTCAAAATCATGACCTACATGACATACCCATCTGCCCACCTCCAGCTAGGCTTCCAGCCTTGAAAATGTCCATATTAGCAGCAGTCCTCATAGCAGAACAGGAAAAGCATCATTGAATTTGTATTTATTCTGGGCCACAGTATTATGATTTACACTTTATTTATTGTTATTTCAGTGGCCTAGCATCCTTTCTAAATCTCTTTGCCTCTTACTCAGAATTATGCTTTAATTACTACACAGTCAGAATCATAGGAACAGATTAAGGCATTTTGCAACATCCGAGTTYCCCATCTCATCTCCTGCTATTAAGCAACATCCTTGCTTTTACAGAGTACCACTATTCTACATTTGCCAAGAATTCTAGGATCCTGCTTTGTTCACCTGCCAACCAGGATCAGAGCCTTCCTCATAATGAAACAGTTATTGACTTGCTTTGGGTTAAGCTGAAAAGACCTGCTTTGAGGTACTGAATTCTTAGAACAGCCTCAAGTTTGTTTAGATGAACGTTTTCTGGCAGCTTCTTGAGCAAATGAGTACTAAATGATCCACCTTATAGTAGTTAATACAGAGCATACATTATATGTACAGTAATTTGCYTTCCATAGACAGCACCTGGATTCTACGTTCGTAAACCAACAACACTGGATTACGAGGTGAAACTTGTCTATGGAAATGGCCTGAGTATTTTAGTATATAGCATGTCCTGACTGAGTGAGTGATCAATCCAATTAATCAATGCAAGTTTGTTTGTTTTTTTCCTCATCATACAAAGCCTGCTTTGTAGCTGTATAAGAATTCCATTAGGAAACATTACTGCCTAAAGCTATTAATCTCAGGTGTGATAAGGAAAAATCAAGCAGGTTTTTATTCAAATGTGCTAAATGATGTAGTCTCGCTAGAAAGACAAAGCTTCCTATGGTGTGAAAGCTCTCTTTTCTCTCCACTTCTTTCGAAATTAATAAAACTATGTATAACATGTTAAATAAATCCAGTGCAAAGATTAGCACTGATGTATTCCAGAAGCCTCAGTGGCAAAGCATGCACCGAAAATGGAGGTTCTTTCTAGGCATCTTTGGGAGAGAAGAYTGGCAGGTGAAGGTATTTTCCAGGTTATTCCTTGCTCACTTTCTGCAAGGGTGTATGCTTAATTTGTTCCAGTGGACTTTTCTGCAAGATTAAATTATTTGGATGCCCCCAAAACATATGAAAGAGACTTCAAAAAGCAGTAAGTGTTTCCCTGGAGAGAATTCCCAAGAAAGAAAGATGAGAATAGATAATAAAACCTACCAAAATAACAACAGAGCAATCCCTGAGGGGACTTCAGGGACTTTCAAGATTCATCAGTAAGCCTGTTGATCCTTTCAGCTGCTTCTTAARCTTGTTGGTTAAAGAGGCTCCATGTCAGACAACAGGTCTAAATACCTCTTGGGTAAGCAGCGGTAGGATGCATTTCTGGTCGAGTCATTGACAAACACAGAGACAAATGAAATAGGCATCACAGGAAAAATCTCTCAGAGGACACACGGAAGACCAGAGCAACATCATTGTGAAAAAATACAATTCTTTTCTTTTAACCATTGTTTAGACCAGTGATTACTAACTAATGAGCCTAGTCTAATTGCTGAAACTCAGTGATGTTTCTGGTATAGGGTTAGGCTGCGTTCACTAGCTTTGCTTATTACCTCCTGCTTCTACCCCATTGTGGGATGAGAAAGTAATCATGGTAATGACGGACCGGGCAGCAGAGCTCCAGTATGGCTAGGCACTGGGCCTCTGCTCTAGGAGAACAGTGTCCTCTCTTCTGTGGAGGACGCTGCTGGGGCTGAGGCTCTGGGGAAATACAGCAGTCCCTTGATTCACTGCCTGTAGTTCTTACTATCCGAGTAAAAATAATAATTTAAAAAAAACTACTTTGAAAACTGACTTCTATTTAGGAAGGTACAAGTTATCACAATAATCTGTCATTACAAGGTTTGCAGATGACATTTTCCTGTTGTCTGACAGAAGAACCCTGATACTGTGTATTCATCTRTGATTCAAAGAAAATTAATGTCTATTTGCCATACTGCAACTGCACTTTCATGCAAAGAAGAAAAAATATTTAAAATATATATATTTTTTTTGTCAGAAAAGTGAAGTGAGTACAGCTTGGAATTTCACAAGGAAATATCCATACAACCTTGTTAAAAAAAGACACACCTCCAATAGAAAGTCACTAGCAGGTTTCTCAGTCTCTGTAAGGAACACTTTTGTCTCTGTAGCAGATAAGCACCACTTCATTCAYGTTCCACTGCAAAACTTCAACCTGCTTTCTTTTGGTGTAATGCACTAGCTTCACATGCAGTCTGCTGTGTGTTCTCCTATTTAGAGGTAAGGCTTTTTGCATTGCTCTATAAATCAACTGGGAGTGGTTTAATGCTGCAGTTCAAAGATTGACTGAGCATCCGGTAATTGCATTCAGTCTAAAATTGCTACTTATGGAAGGGAATCTGGCACATGAGTGACTAATGAGATATTCACAAGATCACTTAGGGGCATCAAGAATTTTGCTTTATATTCCTTATATGAGTTTGTGTATATTTTTCCTTGTACAGCTACAAAACTGCATCAGAATTTATTCTTCATTTTCAGTTATAAGGTGTGCAAAGGACAGTACAGCATAGATGGTGCAGATCTGGGGAACAGAGCAAGTGGTGTTTCTAAGTACAGAAAGCGGGTAAAGAYAAGAGATTATAGCTAGTGGAGCAAATAGGTGAGAAAGTTTAGGACACAGCTACATCACTGTAAAACTTTCTGTGATATCCACAGGAGTCTGGCAGCACTGGCCTTGCTGTGTTTTACCAGAAGAAGCACGAGACTAGACCTCTCCAAAAAGCACAGCTGACAACCTCACATAGAGTTCAAGACACAATTACTCCTCCTTGAGCTTTTATCCTGCATAATCCTTCTGCTAGAAGCTGACTGGCAGCAGCAGCAGTTCATATTTTAGTGTCACTAACACTGTCTTGAGCCCTCAGAAAAAGCTCACTTGTTGATGCTCAGTGAGCTTACCTCCCATTTGCAAACATTAATTAATTGGTTTCACAAACAGTATRCTACTGGACACAGAAAAGGAAAAGACAACAGGGAAATAATCCAGGTAACATAAGATAATTAATCCTTCTGCAGCACAGTCCTTCTCTCTGGCTTGATGCAGAGGCAGTTGCTAGGCCAACGGGTTTCTTTCAGCCTCATTTGTTTGTGACTGTGAAGTCCCAGGGCTCTATTGTCTCTCCYACCGGGTTGGGCGACCTCCTGCAAGCTGTAGCAGATAGTGTGACCGGCCTTCAGCAACTCCTGCTACCTTGCTAGCTGCTGCAACTAACTGCTGCAGCTCTGCTGATGTCCTCYATTTTTGCAGTACTCAGCAAGACTCCTTGGAGCAAACAGAGCACACAATCTTCTTGCTTACAAGAAACTTTTTTAAGAGGCTTCCTCATCTTCCTGTTTACGGGCACCTTTCTTTCAGCAGGCTTTTCCTGCTTCTTTTTTTTCTTGTGCTTCAACTCTTGTACTCCAAGACTAAGTGATTACCTAGGGAATAGCCTGGTATATAGACCAGGAAAATAATTCTATTCAAAACACAGAGAAAGGAGACTCCCTCCCACTGCTCCCATCCACTAATGGGGACATAGGAGCCCTTGCTGTGCTCATTTTGAAGCAAGGGTTTGAACCTGAGACCCTCACATCCTCGATAAATCACTCAACCATCTAGCTTTGGTTGTCCTTGAGCTGGAGGAGGGAATCCTTTTTAGAAGGTATAGTGGGAAGAAAATCAAACACCAAAATCTTTATATTTGTCACCAAAAATTYTTGAGTTTTCATGTTCTTTTTAAGCTTTAGTAACTTTTCTATCAAAGTGGTATTAGCAAGCAGGTAAAGATCTGCAGGAGATTATTCCTTAGCAGAGATGTGTTCAGTCCTGAACCTCCAAGCCCTTGGAAGAAGAGCAGAGCAGAGAAGAGAAGCATTAATTATTTCAAACCCAGCAACAGCATTAATTATTTCAAAAACAAAAGATAATKTGGCTGATTCAAACTTGCAAAGCAGTATTTTCAAATTACACTCCTAAATACTTCCTGTGTCATTAATGTTGGTGATCATCTTCCACAAATAAAATAAAGTTTTTTTTTAACTGTACCAAGCCTTTACAGATGTGTGCATAGGAAGAGATGGAGAAGCTGTTCTTTTAATAATAAAAACACAAATCTCTGTGATAGGAGAGGTCAAAAGGATGCTATCTCATCTAATAAGCTATAAAGATGAACTAACCCTTGACAAGTCAAGCTGTGGTTTGTCCCCTTCATATCTGTTATTTCTAATTTTGTTATTACTCTTTTCAGCTTTGTTTCCTGGGGCCTTTAGCTGTTGCACAAAAATTTCAGATGAAATTCCCAAAGGAATTCTCCAAAGAGCGGAGAGGTTTGACATCCAGAAAGCTGATGGCCTGTGTCACTTAGAAGCCATCATGTAAGAGATGATTTGGGTGATTCTCTATGAAAGGGGTACTTCAAATCAAAAGCTGTTAGATGCCATTTAAGCAAGTAAAATCTTAGTATGCTAACATCAATTCAATGAAAAATAAGGTCCTGTGTAATTTAAAAACTATCTTTTTGTGTGTTATTTAAACTTCTAATTGTTAAATTTGAATTTCCAGTATTAATATTGATCATTCTTCAGCCTATACTAACTCTGAAACTTGCTTTTCTTTCAGCACTGAAGAAGGACTCATGCACCTTAAAGCTTCTCTTTTTTTTCCCAACTGTTGGCCCAGTCTCCCTACAAACCTTGCCTAAATTAATTAAATCAGCTTCACTTTAATACCTAGGCTATTTCTAATTAATGTATTTTTGAGAGGGGTACAATATCACACTGTTTGGGTTAAATTGATACATTTTAAACAAATCCTAGTGGGTACCTTTTGTTCTTAGACACTTTGATGATGATGATGATAAAATGCTGTAGTTATGTATTTCCAGTACAAATGTACTGTTTTACAATGTAATTGTCTTCAGACTCAGTGAAGAAGAAAAGCATTTTCTTCTGATTTTGGAAAACAATATAATCATGAAAACCTTAGATCCTAACTTTACAGTATCTGAAATGGGACAAAAGCTAATAAACACTATATAGCGAAGTGTAACTTTGCAGCCTACATATATGAGTGATATGTATGATAATTTTACAAAGAGGATTTTTTTTTACATTTTTTCTTTGACACTGACAATTATTTCTCTCTATTATTTCTGGCAGTCTCTACATAGAAGGCAGAAAGTTCTGTGTAAGCCCACAKATTAGAAAAGTTAAGAAATGGATGAAAAAGAAGAGGTTAAAGAAACACAGAAAAAGTGATAGAAGACAAAGAAGAACCAAAACTAAAAAGAAAGAGAGAAGAAACAGTAACACAGTGAAGCAAGCCTCATAATGCAGACACCTGTGGACTACGGCACTGTGTACAAAGAAAGCAGAATTCGTCAACGATGGGTGATTGTAGCACTAAAATGACCTTTCAAATATCCAGTATCTAAGGAAAAATGGTGTTAGAAAACATCACCTGAACACAAGACTCTTGCTGGTCAGAATATCAGCAAAATGACAAGGTCTTTTGGACAAAGTCTTGTAGTACACGCTCTGCCGTCTCTCTTAGATCTACAACAGACTTAAATTCTCCTTTCTCCTATCTGGCTTTCATGGCTACCTCCCCTGTAACTTCTGCTCTAACATCCCATTAGACAGTTCCTTCTCCTTGTTCCATTTCTCCTGGTCCCATCCTTAATCCCTTTCTGTCCTGTTCTCTTTTTGCAATCATGTTTCTGCAATACCTGTGTACTTCTGTCTATTTTGTTTTCTCACAGTCATGAACTTGGATTTTTTTCTGACACAACTTTACAGTTACGTCAGTTATAATTTTACCTGGTCACTAGTCCACTTCAACTTGGCAAAAAGCAAGGTATCTTTTTCCTATTCCAGACTGTCTATGCTTTCAGCTGTTACTATCACCGGAAATATCATTCTGCTGTTCATCGGACTCAAAGTGTGGCATCCMAAACCATGCAACAAAATCATTTCCATTGCTTTTACTCATTTCTTTCCCTATTCAAATTATTTGACTGCATCCTTTGTACCATTTTTTGCTGAATTTCTTTTAATTACCATCGAGGGTTGCTGATCAGGGCCTTTCTTGGGGGGCTGCTAATGATGCCAATCTGGCCACCTACTCCATAGCCTTCCTCCTACTGCACTTCGCTGTCTTCCGCTGTGTGGCACAGTCTCCAGTTCCTTCYCTCCTTCCTTGAAATGCTTCAAACCAATGTAATATTCCTACAATGCCATCTTAATCCAAGGCACTTTTCCCTCAGAGAAGCACACATGGAAAGTAACACATAAGAGAAAAATAAGAGATCTTAAAAAGAGCTAAGTGCCATAGAATGCATACTCAAAATATTTTCCTGATGAGCCAAAAATACTTCACATAGGAGTATAATCCTCATATTCCTCCTCTTCCCCTKTTGATTAGTTTGTTGTTCTCATTCATTGCATTTGATTTAAATTAGCTGCTCAGAGATGTCTCTTGTGTTTGTTTTATAATTTTCAGGTCTTAACTATATTTTGGAAAAATGAGAAAATGCACAGCAGGTGACAATAGGCAGAAGTAGCTGCTAATAGGCTCCCAAACTAAAATAAAGGGGAATGTGTGTAGCAAGATCACTAGAGGATAGATGTGCTCCCACAGYTGATGAAAGAAACTCCTTCAAATCAGATAAGAAAGTAATTATCACTTCTGATGAGCCAACAGTATCCTAACAGGGATGATGCAACTGTGCTAACTGTTCCTCCACTTTCTATAGAATATCACGTACAGTATATACATTTGCATAGCTCCATCCTCTGCCTGATAAAATGACATGTAGAAACTGCTCTGCCAGGAGCAGAAGTCAGGATTATTCTCTCTGATTGTGAACATGTGCAGAAAGAAGCTGATGCCTGTTACACCAGGCTGGGGAAGTGGAAGAAGTGCCTCTGACTGATGCAGATTGAAATTTGTTGCATACATTTTCCATCATTTCATTTGCATTCTGATACTACACTTCTAAGATACCACAGTGCTACAGTGAATGTGTTTTAGAAAGAATCTGGCCCTAATGGGCCGAGGTCAGCAGAGCACCAAGACCGCCAAGTTGCTCAAATGTGTTATGCTGCATTTATCACTATCTTACTCTTTCTGGCAGTCCTGTTTCTTTAGTTCCTCATGCTCTGCTACTGATTCCAAATTTAGCTTTGCACTTCCCTCTTGAGTCAGGTATCTTCAGGTGGATTTATGATGACATTTCAGTGCCTTATAGCTTTCCCATCATCCAGCCACTGCCCTTTTTCAGCAAACTATGGAGTGTACCCTCATTTCCATGCCTGTTCTATCAGAGATATCCATCATATCACAGTATTAGAGCTATGTATCTAACTTCCCAGGCTGGTGTAGATGTGTCTGAGGCTCCTGTGACTTGCATGTACAGAATTTTTGAGTATCCCCATGTGGCAGAGGCAAATCAAGAAGTTTGGGAGACTGGAGAAAGAAGGGTGCAAACTCAAGCTGACAGAAAAAAAGGAGCATAAATAAGGATAAGAAAAAGTGAAATTGTGGTTCCAGATGAGACAACAACAGCAGCTGCAAGCAAGGGTGAGAATTCTTGGAATACTCAAGTCTATAACAAAAATGTCTCTGTAATTTTAATTATGGGATGTTATGAGTTGCTGGGAAGCTACATAAAGTTCTGGCTTGCAGACCTGTTCTSTGCCAGTTGAAAGAATGCACACAGCTCAYTCATTCATTTCTCTACTTTGGAAAGCAGTATCTGCTTCCTAGAGGTCACCAATTTTTATAGTCAGCTGTCTTTCCTCCTTCCTCTGCCAAATCCAAGGTTCCTAGGTGCTCAAAAATTACTGTTTCATATTTGAAATTATAACATGGCTGCAGTTCTTCCTCTTATGCCTACTGTATAAAGGAAGCAAAGTGTAATCTAAATGATTTTTATAGTTTTCTAATAGCTGGAATTGTTACAAGACATGAGCATTTTCCATGTCACTAATATGACAAGACTCAGCCAGGTATGCAACTCAAATACTRCTAAAATACTTGCATTTCCTGGGCCAAATTTAAAAGACAGGCTTTGATAGTTTCATTTACATCTTCAGGTTCTTCAGAGCATATGTTWTCTCATGATAGGTTCTTCTGGGTTCAGTAGATCAACCTGAGATTATCAGAAGATAGAAGTCATCTCTCACCTGCCAAGTGTGTTTCTAATTTGGATTCAAGTGCATTTTGTTTGCACATGGGTATGGAATTAGGAAAAAGATCTGTAAGTCATCTAACAATTTCCCCCRTGTTGGTTTCCAAAGTATCAAAATAGCCCTTAAAGTTCTAACACCTGGTGCAGTTTCATTTATTCCTAAACACTGACACACAAATACSTACAAGAAAAGCATCCCAGAATAGTGAATTATAAATATTAGTGTGATCTCTTYGACTGCAATACTGTGTGTGAGATTTTCAGTCAATTCTTAAAGTAAGTCTGTACTAATGTGGTTCTCAGTAAAAACACAAACTCTATTTGACTTAAGTGACCTCACACATGTTGTACCTGAACATTATTTTTGACCTTTGCTATTTGTGTACTTGGCAAAAAAATAAAATCAATATCTTTTTCAGTAAAGTCATCTCAACATCTTGTTTTTCAGAAGAGATTATTACATCATATGACTTGGTTTTCCCTGAGGATGGTGGCTAGAGCCACGCTTTCAAAGGGTTTAGATGCCTAAAGATGCAGTTTGGCTGCTTCTCAAAACCCCAGTGAGTATGCTAATGACTTAGAAGTCTGGTTCTGACTGAATTCAACTGASGCTTAGAATTCATTTAGTTAGGCCCGTAATTATTATAATTTTCTTGAAAATTCCAGTAGATTCACTCTTAAATAGCTTTAAGAATCTGTCCCTTTTTACTATTTATTTTAAGAGCTATTACCACAACTTAATATGATAGTCTCTATCTCTGTGGAAGGCTTAGGAAAAATGTCACAGATACAATTGCTTGGCAATTACTAAATAAAAGCAAAGAATCTGTTGCATCTGTTAAGACAAATCCATCTTAAATTTGATACAGTGACTTAAAGCTAGAGCTAAGAGAGAATCATAAGGTGACAAACATAGTAGCATTTTTCTTTCAAACACTACYGGATTAGGAGCTCTCACCCACTTTTACACAAGAGAGAAATGGTAAGAGAGACCTAAATTCAAACTCCTCTTTTATCAAAGTGAAATCAAATGGTAAATGGATTTTAATAGAGGAAYAGGAAGTATTGTTTGTCCTCTACTAGCAAGATCTGAGCCTTGTTACAAGGTTATTCTGAGTTTCTTCAGTAGCAGCATCTTTAGTAAATGGTTTTTCTTAGGTTTCCAGCTCTAAGATTGCTAAGATGCAGTACTCATTTTGCGATAGTAATCCAAATATACCAAATACAGTCTTTATTAAAGTCTCTCTCTGTTAACAAATAAGTCATTGGGCAGACCAATTAAGTTTTACAACTATGAAAGCAGAATGACCTGAATTATTACAAGTTGGGCTGGAATTGTGGCAATTACGTGTCTGGAGTATAATTTGATTAGAGGGTTATAATTAACTACCTAAGAGATCTGGAACAAGATCTACCAACCACTTAAATGTTATTATTGCAATCTATCCCAGAAATCCATATAAAGTAATTACAGTATCGTAACAGGAGTATAGAAAGGTCCTTTCTTGTGAAGATAATAGTAATTTTTATAAAATCTATAGTATTTAACTTATTAAAATACTAAATAATAATAAGCTTAACTTCATGGCATCTCCTTGAGTGGATTCAAAATAATATCTCATTTTTTTAATATTTCATAACTTGTTCCAAATAGGGTATATATTTGTCTCTCAAATATAAGAGGTTCCATGAGACCCAAAGCTTGGAGTCTGTGGGTCCCTACTTGAGACAAGATTGAAGTTTTATCTAAACTTTATCCAAATGCTATGAATTCAGCTATTGAGATTTAATTATAGCTATCAGTTTCTGCAGTGTGCAGGTAAAATAAGATGTACTGTATAACAAGCTACTTTCATAGAAAAATTCTAAAAAGAGATTCTGTAATTTCATGTGCTTGTGGATATAACTGTTATATGAAAGATACACTGAAGAAAAAGCTGGTCCCATTAGACTCTTATTTCCAATAAAAAGGATTGCTGTTTGAAAACAACTGTACCCATAAGTTTATTCACTTACAATATTCTCAGTGACAGGCAAAGCAGATTAGAAGACTTATAAAATTTAATAATAATAATCATGGTATTGAGACCAATTATAAAAGAAATTTTACTGGTTAATAAGWAGTAGTAGTAAATCTTACAATATAAAGAATTAGTCTGTCATGGAACCGTTCTGTAAAAAAAGAACACCTGAACTTGATGCATGTTTAAGTGAGCATCTGGATTCAGATACATACTAACAGATAAGTACAGTGCTTTAGAYTAGATACCTAGATCCTGAATTTCACTTCATGTAATTATTGAATTACTATGACTGTAGTGTGTGTTTARTCTTGGCTTTATTATTCTAGGATATAAATTAAATTCCAGGAATGTTTTTTTTCATATATTATTTTTAGCTATCCTTCATYATATGCAAGGTGTAATCTTTAAATGTGCTTTGAAATAGGCACAATAGGAGAACATTGTTATCATTCTATTGGCTATAGGTAGTTATTTTTTTTCCAAATATATTACTTTAAACTGATAGCAATGATATCATGCATGTCTATCRTCTTCTACATTCATATCATTTCTACAACATGGAAAGTTAATGTGAAAAGCTATGGAGAGTCATTCATAATCTTGTACCATGGAAAAAAAAGCACAGATAATACACACCCTTTCCTCAAGCTAACRTTAGTCATTTTGGCACCCTTTCTTAACCAGATCTATGAAGATGTAATAAAAATTAGAAGCAAAAACTTTATAMGTGCTATTAACATCTGCATATCTTGTTGAAGAAACAGCTCAAAACTGCAAAAGACAATTTTGCTTTTGCTGTTTTGAAAGCAAGCATGACATTTATCAGAAAAAACATGCRACTGCAAGCTTACAGCCAAGCACATTTAAGCTCTCAGGGAGCAGCAAGGGCAGGCTGCTCTGCAAGGGAAGCTGAGCCAGGAGCCGAGCGTCACAGCGAGGCAGGCAGGGGCAGCAACCTCACCGACGAGGGCATGGTCCCATAGTGCCCAAACAAAAAAAAAGCAGAGTGGGCCTGGCGATAGCAGCCAGGGTCAGCCAAGAGTCCCGCGCTCTGGCCAGGTCCGTAATGATGAGGTAGCCGTGTGTCAAGCCGGGAAGTCAAGTCGGTGAGTCGGGACTGGCAAGGCCAGGCATGGGCATACCTGCAGCATCGCTCAGGCACGGGCCCGCGTTTGAACACAGCTCCTGGGTTAAGGGGGAAGAGACAGCTGAGGAGACCTCTCGTAGCTTTTTCACACACAGCTTTTTTCACTGCAGTTTGATCCATGATTACATGACTGCACTGTAGCAGAGCTGGCCTTGCACAGAGGCAGCTAAACCCCCAGAGAGGGGGGGAAAGGTGCACTCCGGGCTCCTTCAAAGCTCCCTCAAATTCAGTGAGATGGATTATTTCATCTCCTCCTGAACACTCTCTGAAGGCAGAACAGGCAATGTACCCCAATGCAAAGAAACATCATGCCACCGACGTACATAACGAGAGGCTGACATTAGGAACCTGTTCTGAAGTCTAAAACAAGGAAACGGTTTGATTTGTTTTGTGGGTGGAGGGAAAAAAAAGGAGGAATTGAGGTTTTATATACTCAGGGCAGAAAAAGTCAAATCTTTCTAACAAGAAATCTGTGTGGTCTGTAGGCATGGAAGATACGGTGTGTTTATATAACATAACTATGCCATGGCCTACAGAATTTGCATTCTGTCAAATAAAAATTTTCATCATTACAGATTGAATTTGGCTTGTGCACAGACTGACGTAAGCTTAGCAGCAGAACAGAGTAACRGGCAAACTTAAAACAAAATGTCCCAATTTCTCAGCAGTATTTCTCAATTCTTGTCCTAGGAAGAGTTGTGTTACAAATTGGTAATCTTACATGACGATAGCAGAATAGTTACAAATTTAATACAGATTGACAGAACAAGATAGGAATTAAGACTTTCAGTGAGAGTTTTCCCCTTCCCATTGCATTGTGTTTACCTGCTCCAATGTTGGTGCAATTAACCTGGTTGTTATGCCCTGATACTGTGTGTTGTCCTCCGCTGGCTGCAGCAAACAGGTGTCACGGAACCTGGCACCCTGTAAAGGGAGTATATTTCTTTGGCTTACTGTTTTGCAACTAAACGATCCAGGCTTTAAAATGTGTATGYGATTTTTATCTAGCACTTTCCCATTGCAACTGTTTATACTCCCCATAGTGTCAGGGAAGAATCCTGCGGGAACACTCCGGAGCCTACGCAGTAATAGCTCAGCTGGATATAAATCATCATAAAGCCCAAAGGCTACGGAGGTTGGTACTTGAAAACTGTGCATAAGCAAATTGTGAATGTGTCAAATAATGGTAACCTCATGAGATATGGCTTGACAGACCCTGCATTCAATGAGCTGGGAAGATTGTTACAGTAGGATCCTGGGCAAATAATGCTGAACCTTGGAGCTGTGAGGCAGTTTAACTGAAAAAAAAATCTAGTGCATGCCTCGAGCCCCTGTTCTTGATCAGCTAAGGTGACGAAGGGAGGCGGAGGAGAGTATGGAGAGCCATGGGGACAGAAGGGGGCAAGGAYGGCAAACGGGGACTCGAGGGCCCCCGCCAAGTCCGGATCCACTGTCCGAATTCGCAGAGCGGCTGCACACGGTCGTCGCACGAGTCCAGAGCGACGGAGCAGCGCTGTGGTGCCAGGRCCGCGTCCACGCAGCGGGGCCCTCCTCCACGCCCCGAACCGCTGCTCACCACGCGCCCGGCGGGGCCGCTGCCGGCGCCCCGGCGGTAGCAGCGGGGTCCCCCCACTTCGACCACCGCAGCAGCCGGTTCTCGCGCGGAAATCGCCCCCCAGAGCGGGCCCTACGCCGCCCCCCGCCCCCGCCGCCGGTGCGCGGCCGCGGGGCTGACGAGATGCTCGGGCCCCGCCGGGCCGCGCGGGCCCGGCCTCCCGTTGCCGGGCAACCGCCTCCTCGCCGCGCCGGGGACCGGCAGCCGTCCTACTCTCACCCGCAGTCGGCAGCGCGCTCCCATTGGCCGCCGCCGCGCTGCGCTCGGCTCCCATTGAGCGCTCTGCGCCTCTGCCGCGTCCTCATTGGCGCGCTGCCCTCTGGCCACGCCGCGTCACTTTCTCACACCATTCCCCCCGCCTTCTCCGGCCGCCGCGAGCCGGCCGGTAGGCGGGGCGCGGGCGGCGGCAGCTCTGATTGGCCGGCAGAGCTGCCGTTCGCAGCCCCAGCCGGCGCTCGGGCGGCGGGGCTGTTTAAAGGCGCCGCGCGCCGGGGCCCCGCGTTTCCTCCCGTGCGCGTGAGCAGGGGCGCGGAGCGCAGCGCAGCGGCCGCCGAGAGCCATCGCCTGGGACAGGTGAGGGCGGCGCGGCCCCGCTCGGCGCTGCCGGCCGCTGGGCCTCGCCTCCCCCCTGCGCGGGCGGTGCGAGAAGGGGCCGTGGCGGCGGGCGCTGCCCGGCCGCTCGCAGCGGTCCGCGGGTGGGCAGGTCTAGCCCGAGGTCGGCGCCGCCGTGCGAGGAGCTTCCCGCCGGCTGTGCCCGCAGTGCGGCGGGACGGGCGGGGGAGGCGGCTCCGGGCGTCCCTCCAGCGCCCGTGCCAGCCGGCGAGGTGCGCTGGCGCCGTGCGGAGCTGCCGAGGACGCGGCTGCGCGTGCCTCGTCCCGCCGCAGTGGGGCGGGTGCTCCTGTCCAGGGCTCGGCGGAGCTCGCGCCGTGCGGCATCTGGTGCGGCACCTGCGGGCGCTGGTCGCGGGCTGGCGTCGCGGGGCGCCCCGCCGCGCCGGGAGCCGAGCGGAGCCCGCGCGGGCCGCGCCCCCGGCGCGGCGGAGCCGCAGTGCGGGCGGTGCCCCGCCGCGAGCGGCGGCCGGGGCCGGGGCCGGCTCCGCCGYGGGGTCAGCGCCGCCACGGCCTCCGCCTCGGCGGAGTCCCGGGAGGTGAATGCGGGGGCAGAGCCCGGGCCGTGCAGCGATAACCGCAGATCCTTGCAGCGTGCTGAGCTAGGGAGAGAAACTCGAAACACTCCCGAACGGATTTAAGATCTCTTCTGACTGGCTCCTGTAGCTGGGTGTGTTCTGACATGACTTGCTTTTTTTTGGTGTTGTTTAGTCTCATTTTGTTAACTCAGTAGTGAGCAGTGAACATGATGCCACGCTTCATGCATGTTGAGGCGGTGGACGCCTACAATTTCGAGTAGCCGTAATTTGGGTAAAAACACTGACCTCTTGTGGTCTGARTGTTTCGTTTGTGCTTCCAGATAATTAATTACCCGTAAACGTATTCTAATTGAGTGGAATAACTAGATTTATTTAAATGATATTTTAAGTGAAGCTACCACATCACTGTTTTGCTTCTGGAAAAAAAAACTGAAGTCATATTTCATAAACAATCTATTCTGCAAGTAGTCTATAATTCTTTTCCTTTGATTTCCAGACTGCATAGCCTGTAGCAAACAGATTTGGGGTTTTATTTTCTACTTCTTAGTATTTTGTTTGAAATAAAACTTAAGTAGGAAATAATAGYAAAATTATTAGAAGAATATTCTTAATAAAGACAATGAAAGGCACCAATTCCACTTGTTATGGAAAAAYGTATTTCTGGTATTTGGCAATATTAGCAGAAATCAGCAGCTGTTGATACTACTCATTTATCTCCTATGTGGTCTTAAGACTCAAAACTGATTTCTCTTTCTTTTTTTTTCTTTAAAAAAAAAAAGTGGGGTTGTCAAGTTTTAAATACTATGAAGAAGTATTAGGAAGAAATTTGAGTACTTGTTCTGTAAAGATCAGTGACTGGCTTTTTTGCATTTTTAATTAAGAGGACAAAGGGGTGTTTGTTTTTCATCAATTAAGCATTTTTTTCTGTAATGACTGTCTTGCTTAAGACATCATATGTCTCATTTCTTAAAGTGTTCAGAGCATACTTATGGAGGAACATCTTATGTTGTAGTATATATCCCGATAGACTTGACTTGCTCTATTTGACATATTTGGTGAACCACCCATGAAAATACGGCTAAAATAGCCTCACTTTAGTGATCTTARGCAGGAAATTTTCTAATGAATATTACAGTGAGTAATACAGGGTTAAATGCCAATTTTAATTGGAGTTCTGTAACAGGCAAACACACAAGAAGCAAAGGTGGTGCTTCCCTTTGCCCTTATCAATAAACTGTATCCTCCTGGCATGTTGAATTTCCAAGGAATTCACTCCCAGCTTAAAAGCTACCTTTTAGTTATGGTTGTTGCCTGCATCAAGTCCATTTATGTGTTGTCATTTTGTCTTGTCTGTTAATACAGACCTTTTAATTAAAACCAAATGTGTAAGAGATGATCTCTGCAGCTTTTAACTCCTGGTGTTTTGGCTCCAGGAGCCAAAAATATGAGCTCTACATGTGTTTCCTACCTGGCCTGTGTGTGTGTGTGTGTGTGTGTGGGGGGGGGGGTTAGGAAGGTGTATTGTGCCCCAAAGAGTGCTAGACTCCAAAATCCTTTCCCTAGCTGGAGCCTGTGCCTTGGGAGCTCCCTGCTTGATAGCATATGTCCATTTCCATCCAAAGAACTGAGCACACCTGTTCTCTCTCCTCTTTAATGCATCTGCACATTTGGGACAAAATGCAGTTCTTGGAGCAGGATCTGCAACCCAGGAATCCTATAAACAACAGTGTGCAACCTCTTAGTTGCTCTGTCTGCCCCAATAAATCCTTAGTTCTTGTCTGTACGGTAAGAGCTCCCARAAAAGACTTTCACTAAAGTAGCCTTTAGAAATCACTCTTAGTAAGCATTACCCTGAACCTTCCTGTTGAGAGGAGAACTTGCTGTGCATTTCTGGGTGGGTGTCTTAAGGCCATCACCAGACAGCTCTTCTCCACTTGTGACTTAAAGCTGTGGCTGTCACTCTTTTATGTCTCAGAACATAGTCATCTCGGTGTGTGATGATAAATTCTTAATCCCAGCCACCAGGGTGAGCTTCCCTTAGATATGTTCTGTTTTAATCAGTCTCTTGTAGCCTGGTTAGATTAAAACTAGAGAGCACACTGTTCCCCTGCCCAAAAGAGTTTAGGCATGCAAAAAAGTCCAACTTAAAAGCATTTGAGACACCTTAAGTTCTATTAGCATTTTATTTTAGAGGCTTACAGGGTAAGGAGGGCTCTTATGAGGGATTGTCAAAAATCTTAATTTAATTAGGAGTTTTRAGTCTTTATTGGATTTACTTCCATGCTAATGCAGTTATCTGGAGTTGTGTCAAGGTTTATAACCGCAGAACACTGCAAGGCTATATTAAAGCAGTTACTGGCCCTCAGCCAAAAACAGAAGGCCTCTGGAAGAAGGGAGGTTTGTTTCCATAATGCGTACACTCCTCTAAGCATACCTACAAATGCTAGGTGGCCTGGRGTAGGTAGCGCTGGGGGAACAGCTACTGAATGTGGTCTTTTTCACATTTTCCATCTTGTCAACCAGACACCGCATGAAAGTATGCTCAGTCAGAGGAAGGCGCAGGTCACACTGCTCTCACCATCTCATCTCGYAGTTCCTGCCAAGGCATGAGAGCGCACCAGCAGCTGGAACGGGGCTGATCACACTCGTTCACGTGCTTGCTAGGCTTATCGTGTAGAGCCGGTCTGATTTATGCAAGGAGTTTAAATCAGCAACTTAAAACATCTCCTCAGCAGCTGATGCACTGCATAGGCTTTTATGGACTCCCCCCACCCTCCTCAAAAGCGGGGGCTAAGATGAAGGCACACCAGCCGACTGGGGGGACGGGGAGGGGACGGCACCAACCACCCCGCCCCCGCTGGGAAGTGCGTGGAAGCCGGTTGCGGCCGTTGGAGCAACGGCGCACGGGAGCAACGGCTGCCCGGCCACGCCCACCTCGTCCCCTCGGGGCGCGCGTGCGCGCTCCGCGCCCGCCTCAAGGTGACGGCCGGCGCCTGCGCCCTGACGCGTCCCCCCGCCCCGGGCGCTGCCCGGCTGCCGGC
>NW_028185372.1:4513705-4551319 GCF_003343005.1 Rhea americana | reverse complement strand
CCGGCTCCAGGAGCCGCACCGGCGCGTAGCCCGCCGTTCCGCCGGCCTGGGCGGAGTGGGCGAGCGCCGGGCCGCTGCCGCGGGGCGCGGCGCCTCCCCACCTGCAGGGCCGGAGTGCCGGCAGCCGCGCCGGGGGCCTCGGGAGGTGTGCGCGGCTGCGGTTGTTCCGCGGGCACGCGTTTCGAAACGGGAGAGACTGTTAGCTGTGGTTCCATCTTTGATCTTGAACTCGCAGTGGGTTTTTTTTCTTTTTTTTGAGCGTCGTTTTTTTTCATTTGACTAGATAAAATAGCGTGAGAGTTTAACAGGAGTCATGAATATCTTAAAATCTGTTTTCTTTCTCGAAATCTTGTGTTAATAGATTGCATGCGTTGTTGTTTTGAAGCACTTCAGAAAGCAGTTTTAAGCGGACTTTAACACGAATTTATACATTTTAATACAAATAAGTATAGAATGAAATGGGTTGTTTTAGGTACATCATAGGTGTGTTTGAAACGTTCTTAAAAGCAGTCAGAGTATATGCAAGCCGTGCACTCTTGCTTTAAGTCTCGTTTAGGACTTTCATTTTCAGTTTTACAGGTAACAGAAGGCATTTTTAATGTTTTCCTGGCGTTTGTATTAATATGTATCATGTGAAGTCATCATTTCTGGTTAGAAAGGCTTTATTCCTTTATGCAGCTCATCGTGATCTTATAGAAGAAGCTGGATAAGGTCAATTTGACAGTACTTATAGCTGGGCACAAAAGAGACGATTGTTCCTTAAGGATGTAAGTAAGAGTGTAGGAAAAATTGTGCTTATCTGCTTAATATGGGTAGGGTAATAGAATATAGTGCATTTTAGGTATAGTACTAGCAGAGTAAGAGGGTTAAAGGAAGAATCCCTGTGTGTTTTCCTTATCCTGTGAAATACTCCTCCAGGTCTAGTGTTCAGGAATGTTAAAACAGATTATGTGGCGGGGGGGACAAAACCTGCCATCTTTGTTGCAAGTATAAGCAAAGCAGAGCAGCTTGGATCATTTAATTTTAAAATAAAAACAAAATTAAAGGCTGTTTTAGGGGGGAATTTCCTGGAAAGATACATTGTAAACTTAATTTCTCAATTAGTCACATTTTAAAAAAAATCCAGTGTTTTTAGCTTAGTTGTTTAAAACCTGAGGCCTAATACAACTCTTAGAAGCAGAAGTAGAAAAATGAACATTCAGACTCGTTTCTTGAACACTTAACATTTGTTAATTGTCCATTTTGCTTCAGTGAAATATCCTGGGCTTAAGCTATATCCCTAAATCTGAAATTGTATTTTCAGTTAAAAGAACTTCTTAGTATAAAACTTTAGTAAATTTCTGAAGATGTTTACTGTATGCTTAGACCAAAATCTCCCAAGAGGCAAAGGCTTAGCTTTTGCGAGTGAAACTAAAATAGCTGAAACTTAACCTTTTCTGTAAACTATAGAAAATTGTAGTATATTTGAAATAGGTTGCTAAAAATGGATGTGAATAGGTCAACTGTTTTTATAGTTTGTGTGTTGCTTTTTTTTTTTTTTTTTTAAGATCTACCACGATGCCTGGGTCTCTTCCAGTGAATGCTGAATCCTGTTGGCCAAAAGATGTGGGAATTGTTGCACTGGAAATATATTTTCCTTCTCAATATGTTGACCAGACAGAGCTGGAGAAGTATGATGGTGTGGATGCTGGCAAATACACCATTGGTTTAGGCCAGTCAAAGATGGGATTCTGCTCTGACCGGGAGGATATCAATTCTCTCTGTTTGACTGTGGTTCAGAAGCTCATGGAGAGGAACAGTCTTTCCTATGACTGTATTGGGAGATTAGAAGTTGGAACGGAGACAATAATTGATAAATCAAAATCAGTAAAGACTGTCTTGATGCAACTCTTTGAAGAATCTGGTAATACAGATGTAGAAGGAATTGACACTACAAATGCATGCTATGGAGGCACTGCTGCTCTTTTTAATGCTGTTAACTGGATTGAGTCCAGTTCTTGGGATGGTAAGTTTAGGGTATGTTGTTGAAAGGTTATGTCATTCTCTGTTGTTGATGAATCAGTGTTGTGTTTARCTATATAAAACCTAAAGGGTAAAATAGTGCACTCTTGAGAAGATGKCATCTTATGTGCTCTGGACATTGGCCACTAGTCCAGTTATGTGTAAAAAGTAATGACACAGATAAACATCGCTGGGCTTTCCTTGTAAATTTTGGTGATTGCCAGTAAAAACATGAAATGGGGTGAATAAGTGAAGATTGAAGAGTCCCTTAATCCTGCAGTCATCTCTTCTGTAAACAGAGGTCTAAAAATYGCTTCTGGATATTAAAATCCAGTAGATCTTGACTCCTTCTCATGGCTGTTTCTGTGTGTTCTTTGCAGGACGTTATGCACTTGTTGTTGCTGGAGACATAGCTGTGTATGCCACTGGAAATGCCAGACCAACAGGTGGAGCTGGTGCTGTTGCTATGCTAGTTGGTCCAAATGCACCTTTAATTTTTGAGAGAGGTTAGTTCTATGAGAAAATAGACTATTCACCTAGACAGTTGTATCTCTTAGAAAGCCTGTCCTCTGTTTTTGTGGGTTGCTGGAGGGCTAGATTAACTCCCACTCCTGTCAGAAATCTAGTTTACCTCTTCATGCTGTGGGCTAACTTGTGCAAGTCCCATTAGAGGAGACAACAAGGCTCAATTAGAGATGCTTCTGTCTGTTWTTGCCTTGGGGATTCTCCAATAAAATTGACAAAGAAGGGACTGGAGCTGAATAACAAAGTGCTCTGCTTAGAAGAAGAAATGATGAAAATGATTTGTTACTTGTGTTTGTCATGCTCATTCCTACTGCACTTGAGTACAAGGGAATCAAGAACTGTGTGAGAAAGAAGGGGCTGTAAGTGCTATTAAAACCAGCTTGGCAGGGGCCAATTACTTGTCCTTCACATGTGTCACCTGATGTTTAAAGCTGCTCAAAGTAGCTGAATAAAGTAATTTTTGTCAATTTCTCTTAAACCAGGATTACGTGGAACCCACATGCAGCATGCTTATGACTTCTATAAACCAGACATGGTGTCTGAATATCCTGTAGTTGATGGCAAATTATCCATACAGTGCTACCTCAGTGCATTAGATCGCTGCTATACTGTCTATCGCAACAAAATCCATGCCCAGTGGCAAAAGGGTATGTAGCCTCACATTATGACATTACAAAATCTGGCAAATACTGGAGTGCATAATTATACCGACATATATTCTAAAGTTTTGGCATCTAATTCAAAGGCTAGTTTATGCTCCATTTCTTTGTGTGTTTTGAGGTGGTTGAAATCTTTCTCTCTCRCATATGAAATGTCTTACTTCTGTACTGGTATGACTGAATACATTATCTTTAGTAAGGATTAGCCTCTGCAGGCTTTTGGTAGTTTTGTAATATGCAATATCTTGCTTACAATTACATTCCTTCTCCCTCTCCCCCAAGATTCTTAAGATACTGAGGTTAATATTTAAATGCTGTATAACAGTATTGATGTTTACCCCCATATATTTAATAATTGTTTCATCCTTACGAAGAAGCATAGGTGTGAAGATTGCACGAAGTAGCTTATTATTCCAAAAYACTGAGTAGAAGTACTGAGATCTTGTCATGCTTTTAGCTTTTCCTGCAAGAAGGGCATTGTTAGTTGGTACGCAAGATCAGTAAGAATTTTTTTTTTTTTTAAAAAAAAGAAGCAGTGACAGTATTTTAAATGAACTTGGCAGCAACAGTTAATCTTGTGGTTATCTTTTGAATGCTGACATGTCAAAATTTCCCGTTTTATTGTAATAATTAAAGCAAATACTAGTAGTAAGTTGTAACACAATATTCTGCCACTTACAGAGGGGACAGACAGACGTTTTACTTTGAATGACTTTGGATTCATGATCTTTCATTCTCCCTACTGTAAACTGGTACAGAAATCTGTGGCCAGACTATTGCTGAATGACTTTCTCAGTGACCAGAACCCAGAAACAGCAAATGGTGTTTTCAGTGGTCTGGAAGCTTTCAGGTGAGAATAGTTGCTATTGTCCTTATTCAGCCAGTCTTAGTTTGTTAAACATCCAAGATGATTTTCCTTTCTGCTATTTTAGTAACTGCTTTTAAATGCTTTTTCTTTTTTCTTTTTTTTCCATAGGGATGTTAAACTGGAAGATACCTATTTTGACAGAGATGTGGAAAAAGCTTTTATGAAAGCTAGTGCTGAGCTCTTCAATCAGAAAACCAAAGCTTCGTTGCTCGTATCCAATCAGAATGGAAATATGTATACCCCTTCAGTCTATGGTTGCCTTGCTTCCCTTCTAGCCCAGTAAGCATAAAATCGGGAAAAGAAAGTAACAGCTTTTTGTATGTAAGCATATAAAATAGTTTTGTTTCAGACAGCATTCTGTAAAAGCACCACCTAGGAAACCTTTTACTACAAGATTACCTTGAACAGCAAGACTAAAACTAGAAAATTATTCTGCATACATAATCAGCTCAAATGAAAAGCAAACTCAAAACTTCTCTGCCAGAAGCTGACCCTAAAGAATGCTTCTTGCCTTCTAAAGTAGGATCTTTTTTATGTAGGGTGGTGATTTTTTCCTAGCCTGAAAAAAAAATTAAAAAAATTTTAAGTAGAATTGGAATACCTTCTCTATTCTGCTATAATAAGCATAGCCAAATGAAATCAATATTTGCTTAACACACTGTTGTATTTTGTGCAATTACTTGAGGCTTTCACAAAAGTCCTTTTAAATAGAACCACTCTTCCTGGGTCATTTTTTCCTTGTTGTGGCCTTGCATTCTAGGATGTGATATTTCATTTAAGGCTTTAGGTAATTTAAGAATGAGAATTAGCTACCTTCTGGATAATCRTATTCTGGGCAGTAATGTACTCTCTTTTGCTTAGTCATCCTTGAAAATAATTGCATAGCAGCAGTGTTTGAAATCATGTTTTAGAAAAATCATCATCTATGTACCTAGGCTTATTTCTCACTGTAAACAGCTGCTGTTTGATTTGCAGATACTCTCCAGAGCAGCTTGCAGGACAGAGAATTAGCGTGTTCTCCTATGGCTCTGGTTTTGCTGCTACGCTGTATTCCATCAAAGTTACACAGGATGCCACTCCTGGTGAGTGAAGGGAAGACTGACTAACTCCCTTGGATAGCTCACTTAAAAATGCTTTGTTACAGTAACCAGCAGCATAAGTAGACCTGTAGAACAATGGCTAATGGTAATAACAGTAAACTAACGATGCTTCAGGGAATACTCTCCCTGGGCAAATAGATAACATGTAGTGTTCTTCAAATGCTAAGTGTTTTGCTTGTGTAATCTGGAATATTTTTAATTCATTGAAATTTAGCTTCTACAGTGCAAAATATTTTGAATGGGTTTGAAATGCTAACATGCTAGTTTGTATCTCTCAGCACTGGTGCTGCCTTACATGACAGCTTTTTATTGTAGGGTCTTCCCTGGACAAAATAACTGCAAGCCTTTCTGATCTTAAAACAAGACTTGACTCAAGAAAATGTATTGCACCTGATGTCTTTGCTGAGAACATGAAGATTAGACAGGAAACACATCATTTGGGTAAAAATTGCTTAAGCATAAATCATCCCTCTTCCTACAGCAAAATCTATATGGCTTAATTCACCTGAATTTAATTAAATGATGAGGGCGTRGAATGAAAGGACGGTCCAACTCTTTCTGTATAGCTTGTAAAGTGCTTTTCTATAGTTTGTATTTATTGGACCAATGTAGTTGAAATTAAAATGCAGACTTGGTTTTTCTGTCTTACTACTTCCAAACTGCACTGTATAAATGTCTGTCTTATATAAAACTGTCACCAGGAACTGACTAACAGTATCTCACTGGCTTCCTTACAGCCAACTATATTCCACAGTGTTCAGCAGAAGATCTCTTTGAGGGAACGTGGTATCTTGTGCGTGTGGATGAAAAACACAGAAGAACTTATGCAAGGCGCCCACTGATGGGTGATGGACCTCTGGAGGCAGGAGTTGAAGTTGTCCACCCAGGCATTGTTCATGAGGTGAACACTCTGCACTCTTTAGAAGTTGGAGTTAAATAGTGGAACAGYGTATGTGCATGTATTAGCATGTGGATGTATGTCAAAAAAGGAAGAGGTCTGAGAACATACTTCAAAAACTTTTTGTTAAAATATGTAATGTACAAGCCAGAGGTAAAATACTGAACATGGAGTTTTTAAAAGTACATATAACAAGAATGAAACTGCACAAGTAACTGACTGCTTTCACATAATTAGTTTGCATGAAACCTGAGTGATTTGGATGACTTAAGACCRAGCTGTCCAATGTTGCATGAATGCTTTCTGAGAGTTGGAGTAGCCATGAAGTAAGAGTGTATGGGAAATAGAAAACTGTATTTAATGTTTTTTTTTTTTTTTCCCTTTCTCTTAGCACATCCCAAGCCCTGCTAAGAAAGTGCCAAGAATGCCTGCAACAACAGAATCGGAAGGTGTTACTGTTGCCATTTCCAATGGGGAGCATTAAGATACCTCTGTGAGGTGGGGAATGAAAAAAGGTGTGAGGGTAGGGTGAGAGAGAAAAAGAATTAAAATAGTATGAAGTTCCACTATACAGTAATGATTAATTGGAGCATGGAAAAACTGTTTAAACTCCTTGAAAAATATTCATTTTAATGTAGTGTGATATTTATAGTGTTTTCAGAACACTAAAATTAATATACTGGAGATGGAGGGACTTGCCAGGGTCTTTGTGGATTCCTTAGTGTATCTGATTTTTTTTTTTTTTTTAATTGATGAGTCGTAGCTGTGTTCTATTACARGATCTTTTTATGTAGAAAAAGGCAGGGGCCTTTTCCGTGTAAAATGACTTGAAACTTAAAACTGTTAACAACTTGTGTTCAAAAGTGTATGGCAAAACAGTCTAAGCTTTTAATGTTTAATGTTAGGGTTTTCAGTGCCTTAACAGTAAGCAGTCCATCTTCTGAATACTGCATTTCTCTTCCCCTTTATCACCTTCCTTTCTCCCAATACACCTCCCACCTGCCTCATTGCTTTGGAAAAGGTGTAGAACTGGGTAGCATTGATTAATGGAATAGGATCTCTCACCCCTATCAAAATGACTGGATTAAGAACAGCTAGACTAGCTAGACTGACAGATTTTTCTTTTTCTGTAATTCTGTAACTGACTGTGTTAGTTACTGTGTAATTCTTCCTCATATTGTGTGTTTTATACCTTCAGTATAAATCATAGCAGTATGGAAGGAAAGAGGAATGACATGAGAGGCAGTTACTTTTTTCTTCTAGAGAACAAAAAGGTGTATTTCTTAGTTTTATTGGTTTGGCGCTTTTCAAGATTATTTAACTGTAACAGAAGAATAAGTATTTAAGACAGGTTAATTTTTAAATCAAACTTCTAGGTTTTAATTGGCAAACTAAGAAGGGAGGAAGATCAGTTTGTCTGGAACTCTTGCCTCTCATTATTCTTTATATATACATTTCTAAGAGACTATTTCTAACTCTGAATTTGGCTTCATACTATGAAGTATTAGTAATGTTGTAGTAGGTAGGTAGATAAGTGTAGGATTCTTCTTTTTTTTTTTTTTTTCCCAACATGCAAAGTAAAAGCTAGCCATTTTACAAGTGGTACATGTATAATGCTAATGGGGAATCCATTCTGGTAGATATTTGAAGCCCAGATTGGAAATGAACTATGATGTGAGCCTTGTAAGCTTGTAATATATATTTAAATTGAGTTAATGTACAGAACAAAGTCTTGCTGCGTTTTATTTCTTTGTCTAATTCTACAAAGCTACATTACCTAATATAAAGTAGCAAAAGAAATGATTTGTCTGTTAAATTACTTTTTTTTTTTTTTTTGGTGTAATGAAGTGTTTGTATGATCACTAGGATTTGATAACTTTTGCTGGATTTGTACAGTCAAGCTTTGGTAAAATAATTGTTTATGAATTGCTAGGTACTAATCTGTTCTGCTGAAAATGATGGAAMAATGATGCATGAAGATAGTGTTGCGAGTATTGGGGTTTAGGTGCTCTTGTGAAACTTACTTATTTTGGCACCAGGAAAAAAAGATTGCCATGGAACAAAGTCCATTGCTGGCAGTGGACAAGACAAGGATTGAGCTGCTGGCACAAAAAATTAAACTACAGGGACCTCACTGTTTGTGAGGCTGATCCTTTAATAAAATAAAGTTTGAGATATTTGAAACCTGTTGGAGTAGTGCTGACTTGTTGGGATTTCAGGATGTATTTTTCTCTTCAACAGGAAAGAAAGAGGAAAACTGTCCCTGGGAAAACTCAAAGTTATAGGTTCACAAGTTGTGTGGACCTCCTGGATTCTATTACCCCCCTTCTTAATACCATTCCATTACAAAAGTGGAAAGGGTTGCTCAGGCTGGTGGAAGACTGTTTCAGGGCTATGGATCAAGGTATATTAAATGCTTTGGATAGAAACTGCTTATGGAGAGGAAGAATTAATTCCTAGCRTATGAAATACAATTCATCTTACTACTGCCTTGTGAAGATGGTATTTTTTTATCCCCCTTTCACAACTGTTGTGAAAGTGATTTGTTTCTTGCTAAAGCATGAAAGAAATGCTTACCTGAGCCTGAGTTTGCCCAGTTGCCCACTGGTGACTTCTCAGAGTCATTCTGCTGCTCATTTACATTAATTTGTTCCTTTGAAAATTAACTGATACCTGTTACTGCGGCTGATGAGATACAGCAAACCTGCCTTTAAATTTGAAAGCACCAGCTTGAACATCACTAAACCTTATGTAAGTAAGTTTACTTGCCTTAAATAAAACCACCTAGGCTCTACCTCTTAGCTTAGGTATTTCATCTGTGCCTGTTCAGAGAATACCTACTGCATCTTTCCACCATTTGCATTTAAGTCAATGGTGCTGCATATTAAAATAGAAAATACCTTATCAAAGCTGAAGGTAGGAATGCCTGCGTTTTGGTGAAGTTCAGAACACTTGGTGTAAATTGTCAGGCTCTCCAAGATTTAACTTGTCATGGTGACAAGTATCAAAATCAGCTTTGTGCCAGCCCCTGTTGCCAATTATGCCAGAAGTTAGTAGAAACACCTTTAATATTCAGTTTATAAGCATATGTCTTTACCAGTTGCATTCAACTTACTGATACCTAATGCTAAAAGCAGGATCTTAAAGCCAGATGAATTTTAGCATACAGTTAATATCCAGTATTTTTTTCTGTTGGGAGTGCAACTGGTTTCCAAGCAGTTCTCAGACTATAACCATCTTAAAAATAATTAAAATAGCCAGAAGGTTGGTAGATGGTAGCCCAGCTGATTRTGGAGTAGGGATTACAACCATACATGCAAGGTTAAAGCAGCGTATCTAAATTTGACTAGGCAGCCTTTCTGAATTGTGTAAAAATCAGGAAGCATCATCCAGCTAATTCTGTGTTTGACAGACAGCATTATAGTTTCTTTAAATGAAAGTTTAAAAAAACAAAACTCTAGTATACAATTCAAACAAAGCTTTTATGAAAAAAAATTRTTTAGCATGTGGTCTCTTTTTTTGCTTAAACATATTTCTCTGCAAAAACTGTTCTGAATTGTGGTTGTCAAGTTGTGTCACGCTAAGGTAAAACTTTCAAGAAGTTAACTGTTATTACGCCTGTACTGAGGTATCACCCAAGAGCGCTAAGTGCAATACTATTTGATCATTATTAAAAGATCGGCTCCAGTAAYGAACGCTTACCTGTTCTACTTACTCGAGTACTTCTTGTGTTGTCTGTGCCAGGTCTCTGGAGCAGGGGATGAGCGTAAGTCTGTTAGAGCCCTACATTTGAGCCGCTTCAGTGTGAATTAAAAATACAGAGGAGATAAGGCATTTTGGGTTTATTTAAAAATTACAAAAATGTAACACCAAAACTTGTGAAAAATGAATAAAACCCTTTGTTAAACATGCTGAGTATGAAGCCTTCAGTGCAATTTATAAAATTGAACACAGCTTGGATGTGTGTTTTAGCCGACTGTAAGAACTGTTTTCTTTCTTAAAGTCTTGTTCTTTGGGATCTGGATTGGACATTATAGGAACACACTCCAGTGCCCTTTTTTTTTGTACTCTGTGCAGAACAATTCTGTAGATACCTGTTACTGAGCTGCGAGCATCTTTTCCCCGGTTGTTTTGAATGTGTTCTTCTGTGATTCCCAGATCTTTCAGAATACTTTTCACTTCATTTTCTTCATCTTTGAGCATACTGATCTCTGATAAATACTTTGGATCCAGTTTAAATGGTTCTAAAGGTTTAGGATACTGTATCCCTTGCATCCAGTCACTGTTCATAATAAGTTTGACAGAGTACCGGTCAGTTGGTACTGGCTGAAGGATGCCTTTTATCAGTTTCTGACAAGTTTCTGAGAGGGAGGGGGGCAAAGTATATGTCCCTTCAAGAATGCACTTTTTCAGTTTGGCCACTGTATCTGCCCGAAATGGCATAATACCAGTCATCATAAAGTAGAGCAGGATTCCTAGTGCCCAGATGTCTACATAAATGCCAACATAGTTTTCATCGCGAAAGAGTTCAGGGGCAGCATAAGGAGGAGAGCCACAGAAAGTATTTAAAGTTTCATCTCTCGTACTTATTGTGCTGAATCCAAAGTCTCCCACTTTAACACAAGTGTTACTGGTGTAGAATACATTTTCTGCTTTCAAATCCCGGTGAATGATATTATTGTCATGCTACAGAACAAGAGGCAGATTTAGTGTTAGCTTGTTCACAGCAAAGTTCTTAAGTGACCACCACCATCATCAATTAGTTAAAATGGAGGGGAAAACTGAATTACCATCTCAGGCAAAGTCAAAATAACCATTGCTAACTTCCTTCTCTACTGCTGTGAAAAACAATAGAGCAGCTGGAGAAGACAGGACAAAGGATTTTTTTTTTTTAAGGATAGTCTTGTTAACTAATAATCACTATTTCCATTAAGCAGATTTGTAATGACATAATGAGTAACTGGGCAAGACTAGATACTTTCTTGTAGCAAAAACCTGCATAGCTTACTTTCTAGGGTTCAGAACATTTGCCTTTGCAACTATTACATTTCTGTAATAACTTAAATAACAAAAATTTTTTTTCACAGTAATTCCATTTTTGCATATGTTGTAAGYACGTAGAATCATGAAGTGAAAGCTGTAGTTCACAAAGATCATAATGGTTGTAGTCACAGATAAAGTAATAAAGTTCCTACAATYTTGTTGTGTGATCTTTATGAACTAATGTCCTATGAAAAACTGGTGCTGGCAGGAGAAAAGGAGCACAAACTTGTGTCTTGTGATATTTCACTTCCTTGCAGGACACCCAATTCAGTAATATCTTCTAGCTTTAGAAATCTAAAAAGAATAGCTATTCTGTGACTTTTATTCTTTTTCCTCAAAACTGGTAGTGGGAGCCAAGCATTTAGACTGAATTTGCTCCGCTTAGTGGAGCAGTAGCTTGTCTTGATTAGGTAAAAGTTTAGCTTCAACTTTGAAATAACTAGGAGGAATAGAGGGGTTGAGCACTGTCTGCCCTATCCTTTGAGGGAACAATGTGCAGGTATCTGGAAATCCTAAGATACTTTAGGATATATTGTTAATAATGGCTTGGGATTTTCCTGTCCCCATGTGAACTGGGGGCAGTGAGATGGSATATGAGTAGCCTATATTTAGTGAAGATTAGCGAAAATAAAATGTTTTGCAGAAGTCCGTGCATTTAAGCAAAGAGGCAGGTGAGGCAGTAGTTTGGGTTTAATGCTAAGAAACAGATGTGAGCTTTGAATGTAAACTAAGTTGTACCAGCTCCTGAATACCTCTGCTACTGAAAAGCTGYTGAAACCAATCCCATCGCTTACAGGATGTCTGACTAGTCTTTCAGTATATGTAACAAAAAGGGGGACTGCTTATGTATGCCACCAGCAGATTTTAATACTTTTAGATGTCTGATCTGGAAATACCCTTACTTTTGATTTCCTGGTTTTCAGAAGATGAGCCTATGTTGCAGAAAAATAAAAGTCAGTGGAGGGCACCCCGAGCCAATTTAACAAATACTAATTTAATTTCTTAAAGCTACAGAACACTTACTCTTTATGCTGTCATTTTAAGCAGCTGTAGTTACTATGCAAGGTTCAGAGAATGCTGTTTTGGAAGTAGATAATTATAATTGCCCTTTTCTGCTTTTATAAGATACTTTGTGCTCTACATAAACAGCATCATCCTAAATCCAGTTGTGATACTGAGGACTAGGCAAGGGGAAGTGACTTGCTTGGTGTTCACTTTGCAGATCTGTGCCAAAGCAAGGACTGGGAATTTCTGTCTAATTTCCAGGCTCATACATTCATTACCACTTAATAAACAAACTGGATTTTTGCAATACCTAACACACCTCCTCTCTGGAACACCGTCATCTAGCAGAAGGAGGCCGGGTGATGCTATGTTTTGACATATCTGCAGGGAGGAAATGCAGCTTTGTTACCTGGTGCCTACAGCAGCTTAAAACAGGAAAGCACCACGTTAGTGGGTGGTTCCACCCACGAGTATTCCCAGTTGACTCTTCTCCCAAAAGCTGTCAACAGAAAGGCAGGAACTCAAGATGGGTGTGAAGGATCTCTTAGGTAACTAAGACAGCTGTTCTCTGATAGCTTTTCTCTTSAGAAATATGGGCCTGGAATCTTGATAACAGCAAGGCTTCTCATTGAAAAACAAAGRCACATCCACAAAAATCTGCTAGAGCAGTGCAGAGCAACATGCTGTGCAAGAGTAACTTACCATGTGCTTCACAGCAGACACGATCTGGGAGAAGATCAGTTTACACTCTGTTTCTAGTAACTTCCCCTCTGTACTGATTTTAGTGAAGAGTTCCCCACCTCCTGCATACTCCATCACTAGGTGCAGCTTTGAGAGTGTCTCCACCACTTCATACAGCCTGATGATATTTGGGTGGTGSAGTTTTTCCATGCTGGATATCTCACGAGATAGCAAGCGCTGAGTCTTCTGGTCGAGCTTTGTCTTGTCCAGAATCTTAATTGCTACTTTCTCTGAAAAGAAAAACGTTTTTCCATGTTATTAATGCAAYGGATACAAATGGTAACACTATGCATGTACAGCCATACCTGGTTATATAACTGCAAAAATATTGCACCTCTGATCSATTTAAGATAAGTGGCTGAGGCCTACTACACCCTGTAATCTTTCAYACACATCCATGTTCCGTTGTCTCCTGCATCCTACTCACTACTGCTAATAGCTAAAGGGGCAAGGAAGTATTGCTAGTGCTAATCAAATCATCTGTTATCATAGTGTGCTTCACTTGTCAAGCTAATACATACCTGATGGCCATAGTTACATCATTGCTTCAGATGTCTAACCTAGGTATTGCAACAGGGAAAGCAGAAAGCTGGCCACAGTGAAGCGTCCGAGTGAGATGGGAAGCCTGCATTCTCTCTGTTGCCTACAAAGATGTAGGTGACCAAGTTTATGTCTGTATTCCACAGTGGGCCATGAGTCCATGTCACAGGTTTTATAATGAGGAAAGGAATATAACAGTAAAACAACATAAGCTGCAGGGATCCTATGTACCTTGATGCAAAGCTAGCTGTGTTACACTGTCCTGGTAATGCCGGCTGCTAAGTTCTCCATGCTTCTGTAGCTTATCTGTATGAAACCAAGAGTCACAAAACGCTGATGTATACGCGCAGTTGCACTGCATCACCAGTGTAGCTCAAAACATAAATAGTTCAGTTAGATTTGCCCTCACATTTCCATATTGAGTAATAGGTTGCAACTTTTGTCTTCACTATATTGAATGCAGTTGGTATTTGAAGGATTAATCTGCTTAAAATAGGTTTACAGTGGCTTTATGTAACTTACCAAGATAGCAAAGCTAAACTAGAACATGCCACTAGAAGTAACTGTTTCTTCTTGGTAAAAAGGGAATTTTCTAAAATACCTTGAATGTTCATAGATTTCCATACAAATACTATTTTAATCTGATCTTGTAGAAAGGAAAACTTTTGCTCAGTTTCTAGCACGTGGCTATAAATTAAAAAAAATAATAAATCAGTATTGTTTACTTGTCACTTTAAGAGACAAGCGAGAAGACCATTATATTTGTATATATGTTCTGCTATAAAAACATTCGAGATGTTTTAACTCAATATTAAGTTTATTTAACCTGAAGTTCAGTGTTTCAGTACATGTAGAGGAAACATCATTGATATATATGCCTGTATTTCTGTACAGATCAAGGAAACTATGTTTTGTACATTTATATTCCTGAATAACATAAATGCATATTTCAATCCTGCTACTAAAATGTGCCAGACATTCTAAGCAAATGGGATTCTTGTAAAAGGTGAATGATCACCTTGATGTCCCTATTTTCAGGAGTCTGTGCAAGAATCCCATTTGCTTAGAATGTTGGGGGCATTTGGGCCAGAAGAACAAAAAAAACAAATCGGGGGACGAGGGGGGGCAAAGGAGGAAAAATTCGCTATCCTCTCCTTTTGCTGAAATTTACCATTCCTCATGGTTGGTTTTCTTGCAAATTTTTTAAAAAGGAAGTAAAGAAATGTAGAATTAAAGGGCCTGATCCTCTTATCATACAACCATAAAGCAGAAGCAAGCCCCTATAAATCTAGATCGTTGCAGCTGCACATGCATGATATGCACAGACAACCAGCCTCACATCATTTTCATTTTTAAAATAATTCCTTCTGCTTCCACAAAATGCCTGGCTTACAAATCCTCTATTACCCTTAGCATGGCACCAGGGCTGAACAGAAGGGCAGGCGGTTCGTTCTCCAAAATACTAAAACCCAGTAGCAAAAGATTGTGATTGACTAAACCTAGTGAATATTGACGTTTGAAAAGAACTACCTGAAGTCTTAGCAAATAAGATGAGAACATTAGGAAAAGGTTGAGAAATGATACCAGAAGAAGTACGTCTGCTACGACTGCGTGGCAAAAACAAACAAACAGAGCCAAGTTAAAACTGCTCAACAACAAAGCACACTGAGTACCTGCACGTCCCTTCCTGGGCAAGCGGGGTTTCACATGSCACTGGCTTTTTCACCTCTGTAAACTTCGGACATCCTTAATTGCACACAGTCAGATGGGTTCTCACATGATATTTGTGATATGGAGGGTATTTAAAATAAAGGTTACACAGAGCTTAGAAACCCAATACCCTCTGTAGCAAGCAACTCAGCAGGACCCTGGAGAAAATCTCTGCCAAAATTTAGATTAATGAGTAATCCTTCTGAATCTCCTTGATACACATCGTAACCCCAAACGATTTCCTGCCTCCTCTGAGAGCCTCCAAGATAACACCTGTGCGAGAAAGGGAGTTCTGCATCCAGCATGCTCTGAAGTTCCTTCTCTCTCAACCCTTCTGCGCCTACGCCGCTGGGACCCCTCGCAAGGGCTACGGAACAGCACACACTAACCATTAAAGAAGCTGATCTTAGTACTAGGAACAAAACGGTTTCCTTTTGAAAACTTTAGGTGAAATGTCAGGAGAAAGGCCATATTTAGGACCATCACCACCTCCCTTGCAAGGGCCAAAGACTTGGACTCACTAGCTCCGTGCAGGAGCTGAGATGTACTGAAAAATCAGAGGCCTCTTCTAGAGAGGGGTGTGTGTGTGTGTGTGTGTGTGTGTGTGTGTATGTGCATGTGTTCCTATTTTCTCATCCATGTTTTCTGAGGACAGATCTTCTGACTCATCTCTGCCTGTGAACTTATGTTTTCCTCCCCTCACCCTTCCTTTCTCCTGACAATTGCAAACTTAGTATCAAGAAGTTAATGCCTTCCCCTACGAACATTTTAACCAAAAATAAGCTACCAACAAAGAACAGGAAAATAATTTTTAGAGATTTCTGAGGAAAAAGAAGAACCTTTTCAAGAAAAACTGATTACTTGAATTTTGGTATTTGGTTTATTCAAATTTACTGTACTTGCAAAATTTTTCAACTAACACTACTCAAATGCCAAAGCAGCCTCTGTCCCAAATTCAACAGGCAAAAGTTCATCCAAATCAAAACCCGTCCCTTTATTTCCATTAGCAATCCTCTTATTCTGAGTATAGAAGCAGCACTTCCTTCACCAGCAAGCACAAGAGTTTTCCACAAGAGAAAATTCACTGAGCAAAAATGGATATAAAGGGGCCAAGTAGAACAGAGCTCTTTTCAACAAATAAAAAAATAAAATAACAAGTCTGTTCCCCTCTGATTCTCAGTACAACAWCTGCATCTTAACTAAGGTAAAGACGAGCTTTCCGACTTCTGCAATCTGGACTGACAGATTCAGAGGAAAAAAAAAGAGATCATGAAGTATGAAGGCTCTGAGGAATAACTAATTCTCTCACCTTTAAGACGATGGAGGGAAGGAGAGTGAATCCAAATCTGAAAGACAAGACTATCAGACAAGGGAGATAGAAGCGTAGCAGGACAAAGTGAGCTTTCCCCAGAGGGAAGGCAACAGCTCCTATTGGCACTGACAAGTGAGAGAAATGCGACAGAGGAACGTAAGTTCTTAGTGATAACTAAAGTGCTCACTGTGGTTATCTAGCCTTTCTAGTTCTTCCTAGGAGCAGCACATACAGTGTTTTCCTGTGTTTAAGAAAAGCAAAGTAGGTGACTATTCAACATAACCTTCTGCCCAGGTTTGGCTGTACCAAAGCTCATTTTCCTGCTCAGCCCACACCTATATCCCCTATCCCAACTTTTTACAATAATGATCTGTAAAAAGTCAGCAAAATAAGGATATTTCTCACCAGAATTATTGTTACCAAAGGAGAGCCTGTCCACACTAGCAGAATTTGCTCTGAAACAAAGGAGGCCTTGCTAACTCTGGCTGCAAGCAGGAGCATCCCAAAAGAGGTCCCAAAAGGGAAGCACCCTTACAAACTCATCACCCAGCCCTGCAGCCCATGGCTGAGGCAGGGGAGAGGGCAGGTGGACAGGACTGTTCATTAGGAGTGGGGGCACAATGCTGTTTTCCAAAGCATGGGGTCTCCTGAGCCACGTGGTGCAATGTGTCCCTGAAATGCAGAGACTATTTTTTCTTGCAAGGGATGCYTGGAGAAAAAGTTTCTAGCAGCTTTTCAAGCATAAAGGATAATCCAAATGTAAGCATCTATCTGTGCCCCTGACTATAGAGTCACTTAAAAAACAAAAACAAATCCCCCCACCCCCGACATACAGCCTATAAGTGTATTTAGGGTTCAAACAGCACCTTTCTTCCCAAAGAAAACGCTCCACTTAAATATGTGCAGAACAAGTGTGATCAGAAGCCATTTGACCCACGCAGCAGTGCCTACCTTTGGTTAGGGAATGAATTCCAAGCTTCACTTGTGAGAAGTTCCCACTCCCTATTTCTCCTCTGACTCGATAAAATCCAATCCTCTTCCCTAAGGTTAATTCCTTCACTACCTTCTCATTCTGGGACATATCCCGGGTTAGTTTCTCAAATGGGGTCAGCCTGTGCTCCCTGTCCTCTTCATCTCCTCCGTAGCACTCCACGCGCCCATAGTCCTCTCCACTGTCCTCACGGTTCCATCTGGTGTAGCGGTGTTTTCCAAGACCTCCTCCATTCACATACCCTGTTGTCATAGTCCGCAGAGTAATCACTTCCCCATTGAACAAGGTGTTTCCATAAAGAGTTTAAATGAAATAATAAGCAATCTTCAACATAATGGAAATTGTGACAAACTCAGCAAAAAAAGCAGCTTACTGCTCGTCCAAGGATCGGTTCGGATATGACTTCAAAAACAAATCTGGTATATCTACATATTGCAGTTCCATCCAAAAGTCAGGCATAAAAATGGAAGCTATTTGTGTCCATCTCCCACTGCGAGATAATGGTGTGTCAGGATCTTCATCTACAAGGTAAAAGAGCCTTTGCAATTAAAATTGTAAACTGTCTATGCACAAAAGCAACGAATTATTCACATTCTATGCAGTATTTTTGACACAAATGCATATCATTTTGCAGGTCAATGTTCAGGCTTTAGTTTGATGCCCTGAAAATTAACTCCATAAAGGTCAGACTAGTAGCTTAATAACTGCTGTGAACAAATCCGGATGCTTTGAGATGATTTTGAAGAGCTGACCTTAAAGGTGCGGTAGTTCTTGAGTYTGGTACCAGTCCAGAAGCTGAACGTAGGGTTTTCCTTTGATTCATTCTTCAGCCTGCAAGCTTGCCACTGTGCCTTGGAAAGGGCTGATCTCGCAGCCTTGCTGTAAGAAGTTTGCTGCCTTTCCGTTTCCTTCCCATTGCTGGTTTAACAGAGCAGCTCATCCCGGAAAATGATAGGGGAAGTACAATCCACGCGCCYGGCAAAAGAAACGCCGCGCCTCAGTATCACTGAAGTCACATGGAAGGACAATACAGGATTAAGTAACTGCAATGTCACTTTAGCCCTCCTTTATTTAGATGAGCTTTCTTTAAAGCCTTGAGCCGTCTCAAAATGTTGCCAGACGCATGGTGTTCCTAAACAGAGGGATGAAGAAAGTCAYTAAAACCTTTATGTAACAGCCACACATTTCACTAAGCGAGAGCACACCACGCGTCCGCTAGCGATTTAACTCTGTTTGGCAACACGTATAGAGAAACATGTATTCCAGACAAACGAGYAATCATTTACCTCGAAAACAGCGTAATATTTTTTTCTTCTCGGCCTGCTGGTAACCTTATAAAATAGGAGTTTGATCAGCAACTACTAGTCGCAAAGTGCCTGCTAGAGCGCAGGGGCTGTGCCTGAGCGGGCCGCGCCTGGAAAGCTGCGTTTAGCTCCTCGCCCTGAAGCGCGCGCGAGCGATCCTGGCGAGCTGCCCCTACCTGTCCGTGCCCTGGCCTCGCAGGCAGCGCTCCTGGGGCGTGCGCAGCCTCCCCAGCCCAGCGCTTCCACTTCCCCGGATCCTGAGCAAGGAGCCTCACCTCTCCTCATATCCAGCATACAGCAGGGTCCGTCGTCTCTCCTGGCTGCTTCTCTTGGGCGAGATTGACTCTTGCAGTTGAAATCCTTCACACCTGGAATGCAGTAAGACTATATTTGTTTCACAAAGTATCTGATCTCATCACTTCTTTTTATTCCTATTTGAATGTTACACATCAGATACTTGTCAAASGGCTGCAGAATCAGAGGCCGTTTTCATGGGTGACCAAAAAAAAAAAAAAGTAAGTAATTAGATCTCGGATGGATCATGCAATACTGTGAAATCACCGAAAATTATCAATGAATACAAAGAAAAATGCTGTGAAGCAAATGACTTGTAAACAGTGCTCTAAGACATCATTTTCATACTTTATTCTCTCTAAACGGAGTCAAAACCCTGCCAAATACTGCCTATATGCAACAACTATTAGAAAAATCTTKAAACTAGAGGAGCGACTGAGCAGAAACAGAAGAGTTTCAGGATTCTGCCACTAATCCAGCCTCACTTTGGCCAGATGTTTGCCACCAAGGAAGAAACACGCGCCTGCATGGGAGGAAAACACAACTAAACACAACCCAGCATTCTGTATTTGTTTTCCCTTTCCATTTGGGCAAAGGAYGGTTTCTTGCAGGAATTCTTAAGTTCTGGCCTATAGTTGTTTCAGAGCCACCTTTCAAATAGTTTAATTTCACCATTTTCAGGAGCGCTTAGACAACAAAAACTTGTTACATGCACCACGATTGTGTACTGCAATGAATTTTATGGGAACAACAGGCGGTGAGACCAAGACCGAGGCTTTTGGAAACCACTAGTTTACTTGATACCCTGGTGGCTGAAATTAAACTAGAGAGTCTGAATTCTGATCCTGTTGTGCTGTTTAATTTTGTGGRAAACCACAGCAGCCAAATTTGTCCATATGAAAGACCTGGAAAACTCTGTGAGCACTGTCAAGTGCCACGTACAAGCTACAAACTACCATTTAAGCGGCAGGCACATACAATTAGCTCCCTCTGCCCCTGCAGGACAGGCACAAAACTACTACCTTGCTACAAAGTACAAAATTACTACTATCGCTACAAAAAAAAAAAAAAAAAAAAAAAAAAAAAAGAAAAGAAAAAAAAAGATGCTCCGGATAGCAGAGTACCATGAATGTCAGTCTCCGCAGACTCCAAGGTGGAATAATAAACCAAATTTGTGTGTGCATGTTAGTAACCCAGGGAGAAGTCACACAACTAAAGACCATCTTCTGCACGAATAACCTGGGTCTTTGCAATCCGTTAGCTGTACGAAAGGGCTGCCTGTGCGAGAAGGATTTCCTTCAAACAGACCTATGTAATCCATTCCTCAGCACAGTCACTAAGGACAAGGAGAAGCCGGCTACCACGGCGTACGTCAAAGTTCAGCCTCGCAGGGACAGAAAAACAGGGAAACGCCGGGGCCTCGCGGGCACAGAGCTGCTCAGGGAAAGGCAAAACTGCATTAAGGCCGTAGCGCACGGCTCTTCCCCGACTTCCTCCTGCCAGATTTCTAYGGGAGCGCAGCGGGGTTGCTTTTACAGCACAGCCTACAATTAATCTCCCTTTCAGGCTTCCCACTAATGTCAGCCCGGCGATCTCCTGGCATTTAGCCCACTGGCTAGGCTTCCCCTCTCTTCTAAGATGAGCTATTTCAGTATTCCTGGAGCCAGCAGAATATATACCATCTATTTATGGCCTAGGTTCCTTCCTGTAATTTAAACCAGTAAAATGCACTCCGCTACCATACGAAAGGGCACTTATTCTAAAAGGAAACTATAAATCTAAGAGAGAAGGGAGAGGGAAACTAGGAAGATCAGAAGTCATCCAAATACAATGAAGAAAAATGATTTGTTTGTCTCCAGTCTGACTTACTGGTGATCTGAAAAACCTAAGGAGAATATAACAACTGCCYAAATTATTTGTTGTTTTAAAGAAAAGTAACAAAGAAAAACAAAAACACTACAAAAAACACCACAAGACAGAGTGAATATTAAGCTTAAGACATGTCCTAAGTCAGCACTGCTCTCATTTGACCTTGTTATTCAAATATTTCCAGGTACTGATGTCCTGGTCCTATTCGAAGAAGTGCTGAACACTCTCAGCTTTCAGCTGAAGGCTCAGTTTAAGCCCTAGATCACAGATTTGAGAAAATTTAAAATGAATGAAGAAAGCAAAAAAAGCAAAGGAGAGATCATTGGATATACAAACTTTGTTTCCTAGATTCCCATCTTGGCAGGTAAACAAAAGTGTCTTGGATTTTAAGGATCTTTGACTACAACATTTGGAAATCTAGAGTCAGCCAGAGCAGGGAGCCCTGAAAGCACTGTGCTTCGCAGACCAGGTCACTCTGACGCAGCCTGAGTATACTAATTTGATTTTTTTTGAATTTTTTTCCTCCCTGAAACTGGAGCAGTTCCTATTCCAATGAATATGAAAGAACTCTATTCTGAACAGGATACCCTCTTACTCTGCAACACCTCAGAGTAAAAGTGTTTAATGCTTCTGGACATTAAACATTTGATGCTACTGGACATTTTCGACATTGCAATAAATTCCCCAGAGTCGCCCTTTCAGCCCCTCCGCTGTCTAGTTTGATTGCTCCTGGAGGATGGCTTGGCTCTTTCGTAGTGCAGTGTATTTACTGTGCACCAACAGTGGAACTGGACTGAATTTAAAGTAGCTGAGCTTTTTTCTAAAAAAAATGTAACTAGTAAGAATATATTGATCCTTCTTTTTCTTTATAGCTTTGAAAGTTCAGTTATTGAAAGAAAATAGGAACATGCTAGTATATTTGTATGGTCAGGAAGGCCTAACATTTATAAAAGACAAGAGCCCAGTGGAGTCCACAAGACCTGTGCCTGTGACCAAGCACACCACAAAGGGTCTCCTGTGCAGGCACACAGCACGTTCATTTATACAGGCGAAGGAATAGCTCCACTTCAGTACTTCTACTCAAGTAATATTGGTTCAGTGCATGGCTGTTGTGGCCAAAGAAAATCAAAGAGCACATTTTTTTTTTTGATTTGAACAAAAAGCACTTTCAATGCTTTTCTTTCAGGTAAACACTTCAGAGCTTTGCATGAGTAGTTAAAAAACATTCAAAACTACACAATACAGCACAGTTAAGACTGAATTCAGATTTCTTTACATTCGCAACTCACACAGCAGGAAGCAGTAGCAGAGCTCAGCATTTGCCATGGAGAGTCTTCAGCAGTAACTAGTTCTTTCTGCCCGGGTCCACATGCCACCAACTACATCCCCGAATTATTACTGTTTCTTATCGTAGCACAAAGTTATCGCTCTGCTAGTTATTGTTTGATCAAAACCAGACCTGATCAACATAATTACCTTACAAATAGTAACCTTATAAACACCTTTGATTTTCCACACATGGAGGATTAACATACACAGCAGATCTGGCTAAGGCAATGTAAGACAACACTGTATGCACTTCTGAAAACGTGAGAGTACACCCACACAGATACTGTACCAGAGGTAAACAGGATTTGATTAGGTTGATGAAAGGGTAGACAGGCCCCTTATAGCAGAATGCACATAAGCTCTATTTCCTTTTYCGCTTAAATGAAAGTTGTATTTGTTTAATACAACATATAAGCCACAATATTGTGTTATAAGACAATGACTCTGAAGCACGTTACAGTGAGTTCCAGCACTTGCTCCTTCCACTACCCTGTTTAAAGCATTTTAGATTGCAACAAGACATGAAGGCACCATCACACAAGCAACTATGTACAGGTCACACTATACCATTGACTTTTCAGCAGATCTTCCAGTGGTTGGACAYGATACCTAGACAGCAGCACCAGGAAGCTCTTAGAGAAGACACAACCACCTCTTTACACAGGGTATCTCCAGAGTCGCCATGGCAAACTGCGCCAGCCCATGGGTTGCTCAGCAAATATTCCCTACAGCACCCCCCAGCATCAGTCACACAACAGAAAGCAGCAGAGGGTAACGTGTCTGACTTGCAGCTTGGAGCTCAGGCTGGGYGAATTTGCCCTGCTGAACCACTGCTGCTGTGAAAGCAGTGATTCATCGTGCACAGAGAACTGCTACAAAGCCTGCATGTCCTGAAAGACCCATCTGTGGCTTTAATAGGTAAGTGCATCTGGTTTTGGCTCTCTGCAAACGGAATGAATTTCATCCAGAATAAGTGCAAAGATGCTTCAGAACTGGAAAGAAACTTTGCTCTATTTGCTGCATCACTTCAATGCAGGGAAGCAGACTGCTAAAGAACTAAGCAAAGATAATTGAGATTTTGGATTTTTTTTCATCTGTTGCACACACTTGTGCAAAATATTATCAGAGAACAGCATTTGACCTTGTAATGTGTTTTGCATGATCTCACAAACAGTTAATAAGTCGAAGTGATTCTCCTCCACCACTTAACCTTGGAAGTTTTTTGGCATGATCTGAGTTAAAGTAGTCTGCAAAATTTACGTCAAATTTCAGCAGTTGAAATAATTACATTATCTTAATTTGATAGGAAAGAGAAACTACGTGCATTGTGTTACAGCACTTGATCTAATTCAAACACAAGAAAAGTCATTAGCAAACTCAGTGCAAGAGACAGTGAATATCACGCAGAATGGTTGGGGTTGGAAGGGACCTCTGGAGATCATCTAATCCAACCCCCCTGCTCAAGCAGRGTCACCTAGAGCATGGTAGACAGGGTTGTGTCCAGGCGAGTTTTGAACATCTCCAGAGAAGGAGACTCCACAACCAAGGACTGATGTGGGAGGCAGAGAGTTAATAGGTATAACAGTATTGCCCATGAAGGGAGCTGGCAGGCTGCTTCTGATGTTGCAGGAGCATTTGGAGGGCTGCTGCAGAGCTCTGTCATGACTTAGAGGGACATGTCTTTTCTGCCAAACCCAAGACGCTCGCAGGCCATGCAAAGCTCGCTGGGTTTCAGCACTGATTCTGTCCAGTGACCAGCAGAGATGAACCAGACCTCTTCTGCCAACCCATGCCACCTAACTCATTCGAAATGTCAAATTCAAAGCTTTCCCCATTTAGATAGTAGTATCTTCAGGATATTTATGCACATGAAGAAAAGTCAGTCCAGCTACCAAACAAAAATGTCAACTGTATAAAACAGCAGTAACACACTAGATAGAATTATCTATCTCACATAATTGAAGTCAGACTAGGAAGCCTCATCGCCAGCTGATCACACCGATCATGTCAGGGCGTGTGACCTCTCAGGAGCAGATGTTAGAGCAACTGACTGATGGCTTCAAACGAGCCATTGGGAYGTGTACTTCAGCAGCGACTCGGCACGTGAGGCTTCTTCCAAGCTGTCTAAAGTTATATGTGGCACACGGGGTCTAGAAATCTCGTTCATTTATTCATCTCCCCAACTCAGTATACCCTGCTATATGCCTAAGGACAGCAGCTCAACAGTGGATATGCAAACATTCAAAACTGTTTCTCCAGCAACATCTGCACAGGGATGAACCAATCCCACAYGCAGCTGAATTTCCCTTTCTAAAAATAATAGTCAGATTTTTGAGTTTTAAATATTAACTCTTCTGCTATGAAAATTACAAAGATACCACCAAGAGAAATATTACATGATTTCTCAAACACATCTACTCTGTTGGTTTTATCTATTTGCTCTTAAAATGAATGGGGAAAAAACACAGAGACACCTTTTTCTGAGAGGAACTTCCGTGCCACAGAAATTTTAACAGCACTGGGTACTTGTTCTGCAGATGTAGAACCTTCCACAAGATACCGATAAACATCCAAGCTGCTTGTCTGAAAGCCTGATTCTGGCAGGAATTATGTCATTAATTTGGAGAGTGCAGGTTTGGACTTTTTTTTTTTTTTTTTTTTAGTTAGCTTCCCTCCACACTGATCAGAACAGAAGTGCCTAGACAAAATACAGACAAAAATATTCCCTTTAGCTGTAAACCATTAAAGAAGAACGTATATTCCCAGGACCCTGTTTTGGATGCRGAAAAAACCCTGACCACTCAAAATGTATGCCCAGGTGATTTATCCAGATCATCAGCTGAAGTCATGTTCAATTCAGATTTTCTGCATATGCAAATCGCGCAGAGTTCCTCCCTAAACAGAGCTGTCTTCAAAACACGGATTGACTAGGAAATTCAGGTCTTCTAACAATTCTGAACCCATTTCTATGGTGGTTTATTTTTCAATATCAAGAAGGAGGAAACAAAAATCACAACTGATGCAATAAAATTGTATTTTTAGCGAACATACAGTTTCTCATTCTGCTTACCATTCTAAAGAACTGAATGTTGTTGCTCCGATCACCACTATTATYACAGGTAAAAGTGGGACCAAATTCATCAGCAATACTAGCCTGGACTTCAGTAACTACCTGACAGTTATATTTGATCCACAGCACTTGAAATGAGCATTGGTGTGAAAAGATCAGTGTGCAAGCCTCTCACAGGGGTTATCAGCCCTAAGAAAGCTAGTGCGGCCACCCTTTTAGGACAGTCTCTATCAAACCATTGCAGTCACTATTTCAGGAAAAGAACAGCTGAAGAGAAAAGAGAGAATCCTAGTTTTATTTCTCACTGAGAAAAAGGAAAAAACTGTGCAAATGAAAACGAAACAGAAGTATCTTTTCTTCTCAATTTCTGTGGGGTTTCATTTAGTAAGATAAGTCAGCGTAACACTGACATAAGCATTTATTGCTATACAATTGCTTCGTTAGCCATCTACTTCCATATTCTCATGAGCATGCTTGCAGTCAGAAATACGTGCAGGGGCGCCTGCAACCTCTGCAATCTCTGTCCACAGAGGAACTTCCCCCATCCGCTCCATTACCTGTATCTCATGCTATCCCTCTGCACTATAGGTAGAACTTGATCAAGTGCCTCCAAATTCACCAGAAAGACTAACATCTGCCTATTTTGGATTAATCTTGCATTCATCGATGGACCCCACTCAGCACAAGTCACACTGGTGGTAGATTCTAGGTCCATACAAACTCCCACATGTATTTAGTCCAACCTCCTTCTCTCCAAGAGCACACAGAAGAAAACTCCCTCACAGATGCACCATAATCCGTGATCCACCCCAAAAGATCTCTTCATGGTCTTTGATAGACAGTCATATGTCCAGGGAKTCCTACCAGTTTGCTCAGTGCTACTTACTGGGTAGACTATTAGGCCGGGACCGCGTAAGGATGCTCATCCACGAGGCAGTATCTGCACCAGCGTCTGCACCACAGCTGCAGCTTGCAGTCCTGCGGGCTACTGAGAAGCAGTTCGTTAAATAGCGATAGCAGAGGCTGTAGCACAGACTCACCTTCCCACTTGCCCAYGTGCAATCTACCCACGGGCTGGACTAGCTCTTGTACAAGAGCAACAAGGAGGAGCGGTGTCACGGAGACAGCTTTCCTGAGATGTAATCCCCCAGTCCCAGGTGCACAAACTGGGCACAGCCCAGCATCTAATCTCAGATCCACAGTCCACACACTGTATGGGGATTATTAAAGAGAAAATAAATGCACATCAATCAACATAATACAAACTATACTACACTAACATATTAAGGCCTGTGAATTAGGAACTAAAATATGAAAAAAAGATGCCTTTTATCCTTTTGCAGCATTGCATGATAAAATAGCTAGAGAGGGAATTAATTACCCTTTGAATTGCTCAGAAACTCACATTAAAAATGAACAAAAGGCAACATTTATTAGCAGAACCCACTGATTTTCCAGGTCTTTGAAATACATCGTAGGAATTAATTTGAAGTCTTACTGTATTTTGAAATAAAATTTACTATCCCAAAACTTCAACCCRGCCAGTCGCTTTTATTTCCTGCCCTGGGGTATAATGCAAATTGATCAATTTGCCATGAACTATTCTTCCAAGATAAAAATGGCATAAAATAAATATCATTAAACATATATTCAAAGGCAACAGAGATACAATAAAAATCTTTATTAGCCTTTTAAATATGGAACAAAATTTATCTCTAAATCAATTACTTCACTACAAATGAATTTGACTCATAGACTTTCAGAGAAAGACATTCTCTGGAAAAAGAATGCTATCGTAAAAGAAGTAAGAGGTAGGGAATTCTCTGAGTCCATATCCAAATCACTAAGGAAGTCAGTCTTTAGTTACTTCCAGAAAATGACTTATATTTAAACAGATATGCATTGATAAGCAGATGATCTGCAACAAAATTTTACTGCAGTGACACACACACTAAAGAGAAATATGGAATACCTTTTTTCCAGATAAAGAATACATAGGGTGTTCTATTTTGCATTGTAGTTCACAGTTTTCTTTCACTATTCCCCATTTACTTATTTTAGGGGCCCTAACAACTACAAATAACTATTTTGTGTTGTATACTCAGGGGAAAAAAGAAAAAGAAAAAACAGGAATTTTAAAAAGTCTGTTTATCACCCTAAAATATCAAGGAAGACAAATGGATCTCATTTGCAGTCTCATAAGCAGTCCCAAAACAATTCTCAGGAATGATTTCAAGATCTAAAAAGAAAACTTTTCCTATAGCTAGGTTAATCAAATCTGATCAGACAACAAATAAGCTTATCTTAAGGTAATCAATTTTAGTTGCATCAGTRTATAAGCCCTCCTTAAAAGTACTGTGTAATAAAAGATTAAGTATTAATYCAGTAAATTTTAAACAAATCTGGGCAGAAGATAAGCAGCAGTTATTATTTCCCAGGAAAATACCTGAAAAGATATATGGGGTGGGTTTTTTGAAATCAGGATCTAGGGAAACAGCCTAATCACAACGCGCAACACTCAGGACAGCCCGTGAACAGTTCCCTCGGCCAGACAAGGAACACTGAGCCAAGCAACACAAATCTGGAGATCTCCTTTTCAACCCGGCTCTCAGTGTTGCAGACCATACAAAATACCGTAATATTTACCACACGGACGACTATAAAATGCCTCCAAAGCTAAGACAGATGATACTCATTAACATTTTAACAAAACAAGACATTCAGCTTTCAAGGTTTGGGTCTAGATTYTGACAACCTTGTAAGAATGAAAGTTAGGAATAAATATAACTCTACGGTATTATACGGACACAAATTACATCGCTTGGTTTCATAAAGTCTAGGTTCACTGATAAAGCAAAAAGAYAAGATATACAAAAGTAGAGTATAATATAATTTTAGAACATCTTTAAGCCACATTTCATTCTCTCTTTCTCTACGAACATCCATTTCCTCCCATGCAAGCACTTACTTGAAATCGATACTTTCAGAATCCCTGCTCACATCACATGACCAAAACCCATGTAATATCTTAAAATCAAAAAGGTACTCCAAATTCCTTACCTTTTCTCAGTTTTCTCCCCCCAAAAAATCTGCAGGAAAATCACAAAAAAGAATCCAGAAGTGAAGCTGAGAATGGAGGCACAATCATGGYAGTGCAGCAGAATTTATAAGCTATTCCTGTTTGACTGAGGTTCTGAAATAGTGATCTATTTTTAAGTAGATGACAATATAATGCTTCTAGCATTTAATTCACTGACTAATCCATCCTGGATTTGCTTAATGCTCTACCTCTTTATAGCAACTTTCTACCAACATGAGGAAAGGTAGCTGCTTGAGTGCAGCAGAACTCAATGGAAAGAAAAAACYCTCTAGTTTCATTTTCTCTGTTAAAAAAAAAGGAAAACAAAAAAAAAAAGAGGAAAAATACTAGTGTAGTGGAACCAGCTAGTAATTAGTGTTAAAAATCCATACAAAATCACGGTATTGTAAGATTGTGTGCTGCTTTAATGGTGATAACTGCACAAGCATGCCAACAGAAAAAAAGTCATTTATCATTATAGTTAAACTAGAAAAATACATGAAAGCTATTGCGTGGAACTTTTGTCAAGAAACTTCTGAAACTGCTGTTCTAAATGGTATTCACATGCAATTACATGCTCACAGAAAAGACATCCTGAGAGCAAAGCTGACTTTAAAACCAAAATGATTTACTACTGTTTTATAATGCTAAAAGCAACACTCATTACAGTGTCACAAGCAGTTCAAAYGGCTGCACTTTTTTTAAAAAAAACCCAAAGCTATAGAGATTGCTTAGGTTTTTAGGATTGCATTTGTTAATGGGGGAAAACGTAAAGAGGAGCTATGAAAGCACAGCCTCTGTTCAGAYTGCAGCAGCTGAGCAGGTTAGCACACGGCCAGCAAGACAAAACAAGACGAGACATTCACGGTAGCCTGAAGCTGGAAAGAGGTACAGCTGGCAGCCCAGGTGGTCACATTCCCTGCGAGACACGGCACGGTCGGCGAGCTGGGGAAGCRCCGCGCAGGACAGCAGCCCAGGCGCGCGCTACCCCAAGCCTTCGGCTATCGAAGGCCGAGTTCCCAGATGATGCATCTCTCCTTATGTTTTATACATAAGGAAACCATGGTTGCAGAGGTAAAACTTGCCTACAAAAACAAACAGAATCGGAGTCCAAATCAGGTTTAACGTTCAGCAGGTCTTGGCAGACTTTGCGTTTCCACAGCACAGAAATTCCATACGTACACCGTGCTGTATTTACTTTTGGGAGGACTAACAGAAAACAAAACCAGCATTTGCCAGTGTTAAAGCTGCCAAATCTGGGGAGTCTTGACAGAAACCGTATTGCAACTAATCATAGCTGAGAGTCTGCAAAACTTCAAAGCAAAGTCACAATTTTGCTGAATGCTTTCCTCAAAGCTAGTTCTGGCTGTAAACCTTTATCAGCATTTTTCCTTACAATGGTACATAATTACAGTTGTCTCTAAGAGGTCTTGAATGGCAACATCAAACGACAAGAAAACCTCTTCCATTGCATAAACATACACATTAGAAAAATGCATTTTCCCTTTAGCAATAACTGACATCAGTGAAACAAAAGCTACGGTCAGATGCAAGCGTGCGACTTCCAGAGCTCTTGGGCAGTTTCTTTTCCTACATGACAGCCCTAAGCTYCATCTCTTTCCATTTTATATCATTCTGATCCCAAACTTAACAAAATCTTAAAATACACCATCACACAGACACATCTGTAGACAGATAGCCACAACCGATTGACACATGCACTATCCAAGGAAAACCACTTCTCACAGAAGAACTAGGGGTACCTGGAATAATTCTTTCCACATTGCTTCCAATCCCAGCAGAAGCATCCACTATTTTTACCTTTGAATTTTATTTCCTGACAGATTGTCAGTGCTTCACTCAACTGGAGAGAGCAAAGCATGGAGCGGAGGTTAATGGAAATAACTACTCCCACTCATTCCTAGGTTTTGTAGAGCCAACAGTCTCAGCATTTTCCAATTAAAGATTACTGTCACTGTGGTCAGAGCAGCACAACCCAGCACATCCACAACCATTTCAAGTCTTCAGCCAGCCATATAAACGCTCTTCTACTGAGAYGCTCTCAGATGACACCAAACAAGAAAAATAACTATGAGGAAAACAGGGAAGTGGTCAAGATGGGCTTTTCTTTTAAGGAAACTATTTGTGGAAAAACGTGCCTGTTAAGGAAGTTTCCTTCTGGTTGTTAGTGATGCATTTGCTATATTTTCAGATTTCATTGATAACATTGGTATCTTTTTCCTCTGAATAGCAGAAGAGTCAATGTCTTAAGACAGTTTTTTCTTTGCAAATGTCCTACATTACTTCATATGTCTGTTATATGGAGCTGATAAAAACAATTCAGTTTCATTAAAGGAGCTATTTTTTGTTGTTATTCCACACATGCGCAAAAACAACCTTTCATATAATTTTAACATAACAAAAATGAAAACAGACATCAGATCAAAAGAACTAACATGAAGTAGCTTTGTTACTGGAGCATCTACCTGCATTTTGGAGATATGTCTGAGTCCCTGTTCTAAATGCTCAAGAAGGCTTTCAAACTCAGTTGTTTTCCTGTACAGGAAAATATTGTAACTACTACCTTATCTTAAAGGCACACCTTCAAGATTGTAAGTAGCATTAAAGCAAGTTTCTGGGAGTTGAGAGGAGGACAATTCACTGACTGCAATGCAATCTCATACAGCAACTCTTTGATAGGATTTATGAACCAGATTCCACTACCCCCTCACATGAAACAAAGTCAACACAAGGTTTCTCAACAATGGGATCATGGGAATATGTATGATATCAGCATGAGATAACGTGACGTTTAGTAAGAATTAAACCTCAGTAACGATGTGTTTGACTACTGAGTATAGAAAGTTTTGAAAACTCCAATCTAGCTTCATATATATATATATTCAATATATATTCCTCATGACTGTATTTTCATATGAAGCATGGGGCCAGTTTGGAGGTATCTTAACCTCAGGGCTTTCATTTTTCTGCCCAACAGATACTCAGGAGCTCACCAAATCCTGGGTCACTAGAGACTAAGAAAGCTACCAAATCTAGCTCTTACTGAAGCTCCAGCTTTGCTTCCGAAGGGAAATCTGCATTGTTTCTTTGATCCAGCAAAATTGGGTGTTTCAAATGGCGTCTCACAACCAAAAGGAGTCCAGGAGAGAAGGGAGCATGACAGACATAAAACAAGGAAAAATAAGCAAGAAGGTCTTGAAAGAAAATATAAGTAAGTCTTCATTACTTATACAAGAAATCAGAGTTAATTACAATTGAATTGTTATCAAGAAAAACCTTATACAGAGCTGATTACATTTCAAATTAAAATATAAATCAGCCATTGATATGATGCAGAACAGGAGATACTTTGCATTAGCACTTCTTTTGAAATGCTTTCCTTTGATGTTTTTTGAAACCCGATCCTGACAGAATTGTAGTGCTTTTCAAGAGGTAGTCAATGGCCCCAGCTTAAGGGGAGCCCTCCATGTACTCCACCAGCCTCTAGATGAGGGCTTCTTAAACATAGTTCTGATGATAAATATGATTACAAGTCTTAAAGGAAGAGAGTGCAGCTGTCCTTTCCTTTCCAACAGCAAAGATAAAGGAAGCCTACACTGAATACTGTTCCTTCACAGCAGAAGGATACAAACGAATACAGCCATAAGGGCTTTAAATGTTCGTGGTTAGTCTGGCAGTGTAGCACCTATATGCACGTATATGTGAACAAGCTATGGACTTCTGAAAAATTACAAGTTGTCTGTAAACCCCTCGCAGTTTGACAGCAAGCCAGGTAACTCTTCGCTAGAACCGAGGGCGGATCATTCTTGAAATACTTAAATCCCCATGACCCTACAGCATGATCTCTGATAGCTCAGACAACCTACTGCACAGCTGAGAGTGATTACTAACACACAAGAGATTTACTGCTTGACTCATTTGAAGCCGTGCTTTTCAAGGGAGGACAGTTGTACAGTAGAGGTCTAATACGTACCAAAAAGCAAGCACAGCGGATGCCATTTACCATGAAGCTTTGGTTCTTTATCCAGATAAACTACATGCATTATTAGGGCCTACAAAAGTACACTGAATGGTCTTGATGATGGTGGTCTTTATGCAGATAACAACAATGAAAAGCTGATAAAATTGAAAATGGGAAACAGCAGCTGACACTTTGGTCACAAATTAACATCCATACCTTCTAGACCATTAGATTCCTCTTAACACTTTAAATGTTTTTAGATGTATAGCACATCTTTTAAATATTTTCACTTTTCTTCACAGTCTAGTAGTTTATATGAGGAAGTCACATGTCAGAGCTACAGGTATGAGATTCAAACAAATACATGTGTTTTTCCTTCCATCCCTTGCTTAGAAAAAAATCTAAATGTGAATCTGGAACTTTAGGAAAAACAGTTGTGCCTTCTCATTATTTCACACTCACCATCTCCTTCTTCCATGCAAGTTAAGGCAGGGATAATCATTTAGACTAGAACACATTTCAGTGGATTTTAGATATCAAATACAAATTATATATAAGAAAAACGTGTAAGTAAAAGATAAAGAAATATCTTTAGATACTTTAGAAAAAAGAAAACTCATTAAATCATCAATAAATATTGTGCTCTGAAAGAAGTACAACTTTAACTTGGTAATAAATAGTATAGTTGCAAAATGAACAGATATTTCTGAACGTGTTATGCTAAAAGCAACCCTGTAATTATAAACTTAGGCATCAGGGCTGTGACATTTAGTAAACAGCATCAGTTTCCAAAAGGAAAGAAACAAGACCAACGTATAAGCACTAACATTACATTTTTGGACTTAAACAATAGTAAGATAATGAAACTATAGAGCTAAACCTTATCCTGGGCTGTACATCGGTGCTGGAAGAGCACAACAGTGAAGCCACTAACATGCGACAGCCAGACCTGTGCTTGCATGGAGCCAGTGACTTACTGGGGTCTAAGGAAGTATCCAGAGACTGGACCTCCCACCTGAACTCATACTGGGCACCACCTCTAACCCAGTGGGACCGCTGTAAAACTACATAGTAACTCCACCACACCTCACAGTACTGAGGGGAGCAGAATGATGGACATTCTTTCTATAGAAAGAAGGTATCATTTTGGCATTGTAAAGGTATAAACCATAAGCATATGAAAACCTAGCACTAATAGCTAACAGCAGAAGTGCTTTTGCAGCTACAGATCTAAATAAAGTACTTAAGGAAGATCGTTTTTATGCTTAAGGTTGATGACACCTTAATAAATTAACATGGATATGAAACCAGTGACATACCTAACCTTTATGGATGAAGTTGCTCTGGTGGAGCTGGGCAAACACAGTGAAAGAGCAACACACCCATATGAGGGAGCAGCCAAAACAAGCAGTGACACACTGCAGCATGGCACCTTGGCAAAGGGGGGATGAGGGTGAGGCAGGCAACTTCGGTTTACCAGACTGGAGCAGCAAGCATATAAAGTGCTTCCTGTCATTTAGTCCCATTTCTGTTGTCTGTACCATTGCATTTGGAAAAGCAGGACTTCTGTGTTAAACCCTAACAGAAACAAACCACTACAGTTCACATATTGGCTACCCGTTCTGGTCAAAAAAAAAACCATTTAAAATACTATGTTTATTGATGCTGGTAAGAGAACAACTTTCTTTTAGCGCAATTATGCCACACTTAGCCAGCAGAATGAAACTTTATTTGAAATCAGTGCCCCGGGATCAACTCTATGGTGTAATTTTTGTACCTTCTGAATATTGAAGTGGATTCGGACTTGGATAGACAGAGATCCTGAACCTGACTTCTGCAAAATCATGTCTCCAAATCAGGATTCTGTATGAGGCCTATATTTTATAGAGATCCATAGACAGGGACTGTTGGGACCTGCAACCTGTAACTATACAACTTCTACAAGTCCATCATGTAAGTGGAAGAGGAGGAACACTGCCGGAACCTCCCTCTAGCCAGTACTGTATTTTCATGCTGTCCCTCTCTCAGCCCAATAACAATCTAGTTCACGATGGCCTAACAGGTCCCAGGAGGAAACTACTAAAACAGTAACTTCCAGCAGGACTCAGAAAGGCCCATTCCTTCAACTACACTATACAGAAAACTGTATTATACACGGTCCTGCTGGAGGAGATGGTTGTCATTTTACATCAATGCAGCTGATCTCAAGGAGATCATTGTGCACACATGAACTGGTGCCTGGTTACCTTGTCTTCATCAAAGCTTCCACAAACACTGGGGTTTACATGCACACCTCATTAAATTATATGAAAAATTAGGAAAGTAACATTGCGGTCTTTTTTTTTTTTAAGGCATATATAATTGATGATCAGTTCAAATCAGGAGTAATTCTCCTCAATGGTATATTAGTTTTCCAAGTGTTCTAATTGCCTTACAGGGAATCCTTACACTTCCTACTTCCTTGCTAGATTAAATACTTTATCATTTTGCAATAAAGGATTTAAAAGTCATGATTATACCAGCACACCTTGTTGCACAATGTAGTAACTGAATTATTGTAATAACGAAACAAAGTGTCCTTAGAATTTTTATACGATCTCTGAAAAAAAAATAACATAATAATTTAGATTGAGAACAATGACTTGATATAAATATATAAAACCTATCTGGCTAGGGTCACTGAGCCAAATCAAATATTCATAGTTTAACACTGTGTCTTTCCAAGAAGAACATATGTTTATCAGTTTGATTTTGGGTGTTACTCGAGAGAAGGGAAATCAACAGCATTTAAAACAGCTGTTATCTAGCTGCTCAGCGTTGATGAGCTAATCTGGAAACTGGATTAACCTGCATGGATTAACTTGCTGCTTTACAGCTGCATGGAGTTATGGTTGTCACGACAACCGGTAGAAAATGTATCCAACTAATCCTCTCTTAACAGATCTGTCTCCCTGCAGCACTAACAAGATTTATCACTAGCAGAGACATACGTACAGTGATTTTATTGCAGATATCTAGATTGGTATGATCTCTACTTTTATGTACAGTTTAACAAGAACACCAATTCACAACCAAAAGGAAAGAAAGGCTTGCCTTGTGAATGAATTTCAGAAGAAAAGAAATATTATCGGCTCTTAAATACACAATTTCTTAGAAGAGATTAGGGTTTTGAATTAATTTTGAAGAGTGCTGAGCGTGCAGATATGCACTTAATTTATGAACACGATAAAAGTGAATATTATCCCATTCCTCCCACTTTACATCCTCTCATATTTCAAACTTAGCAAGAGACACGCTGATTTCTAGGCTCTGGGATAATGCTGGAAGTCAGGACTGCAAAAGTTACCTTGCACGTTTCCAGCCAAAAGGAGCTAGTTTCATTGCCCATCAGTACGGCTCCGATCCACGAACTCTCCTCCATTATTTTCCCCACCCCAGCGTAATCTCATCTCCAAAACAAAAACACGCACTAAGAAACAAACCCTGAAGAGCATACTTTAAACACGAAGGTTATAGTCTCTGTCACTGTGCATCCTCCTAGAGTTGACAGTGTTGTGTCTGCCTCGGCCAGCGTTTCGTATCTCACAGAGCAGGAACTTGCAACACACCTGCTCCAAAGGACATCTTATTTTCCTAGTAATGAGATCTAGAAAACTCCCCCATGAAACTTAACCTGTAGGAAGGGCCCAAAGAAAAATCGTTCTGAGCAAAGGGCTAATCAATCAGTTTATTATGATGTTGCTGCTTTCTGAGGAACTGATACTTTTCAGTAAAAATTAACTGCCTCCAAAACAGAATTACTAGACCAAAATGTATTGTAATAAATGATCATATTTGCAGTAGGGCAGGCCCTGTTTAGCTTGACTGAGTTACCTGACAGCATCATTCTATTTTCACAGAACAAAGCTAAGGAGCTCGCAGCCGGGCAACATCTTTCAGAATACCCTAGAAGCTTCAATTTCTAAAATAATGGTCTCAAAGAATTCCGAGCACATAAATCAAACCTAAGAATAGTAGAAATCAACATAGGCAGGTATCTTTAGGTCCTAACTCCCAAAAAGAACAGTTGTCTAAATCTTTTCAAGTTCTTGCATCTGTTTGTGGGGTAAGATACTATTTACATACAAAATATTAGTAGAATTAAAAGCACTAAAAAAATGGGTGACGATACTTGTCAGGAAAAAGAACAAGAAATTTATTCTCCCTCATTTACAGAAAAAAAGGTATTGCTCAACCCCTGGAACTATTTTGGATCTGAGAAAATATTAGAAAAGAAGTTACCCCAATACTGAAAAGGAAAAGAGAAGAGGGGAAAAAATAGAAAAAGGTTCTTCTTCCCTTCTGGTAATGTCCATGACACAGATGTAATACAGAGTGAAAATATACAGCTCTCTATATAGTTTAGGACTCTTTCTGTTAGGACAATACTTACATCATTCTGCTTTTCCCCCCGCACACACACCCTTCTCCCCCTGAAGGTCAGCGCAGGTTTTCGGGTTGCCGCGTTCTCCCTCCGGAACCACGGAGGGAGGCAACCTGCCGCCGCCCTCGCCAGGGAGCGCAGCTGCCGCCGTCCAGGCCAACGCGGGGCCGCACCCTCGAGGGACGCGGCCGCGGGCCGGGCGAGCCGGCGGCGCCGCGCTCAGGAGCGCTGCGCGACGGGGAACGCCGCCGCGCCGAAAACGCCGAAGCACGAGCGCGGCCCTGGCCGCTCTCCTGGCGTTGGTCGCACKCCCCGCGCAAACGCACGCGATTTCGTACGCTGAAAGTATTTGGGCTTTACGTTCCGATCGGTACTTCAAATGATCTGCATTTAAGTAACAAAAAACAACAACCCCCAAGCCACACGTGTATATCGTGCTCAGTTTTGACAGCAAAAACGCTTTTTTGGCCTTTTAGGGCAGCGCACGAGGAGGTAACGCAACACTCCAAAGGAACCAGACCACGTCCCCAGCAAGGGATGCGATAAACCAGGTCACGCCTCCAGCACGACGACATTTTCTGTTTTAAATATTGCACATGTTTAAATGTTTTATTAAGAAAAGCCACGATCAGAAGAAACACGGAGCCCCGGCCTCCCAAGCCTTCCCCAAATCGGCGAGCGATGAAAGCGGCCGCCGCCCCGGCGCCCTGCCGCGGCCCCCCGGGGGCTTCCGAGAGCCGCAGCTCCCTCGAGGGCACACGGGACGGCTGGTGACCGAGCCGCGCTTCCCGGCATACCCGCGGGTCCGTCCTCCCCGGCCGCCGCCGCCGCCACAGCCACGGTTCCCGCCGCCGCCGCCGCGCTGCTCGGC
>NW_028185372.1:4495420-4513397 GCF_003343005.1 Rhea americana | reverse complement strand
TGGACAGCTCCCGGCGCCGCCGGCTGCCGCAGGGCGCGCGGGGGCAGCGGCGCTCCCCGCAGCCGCGCGTTGGCGGCGTTTCCCGCCTCCGGGAGGGTCGGAAACGCACGGCGGGCGGCGAAGGCGGGAGCCGTGCCGGCAGTTCTCGTCCTCGTCACGGTGGCGAGCCGGTGAACGAGGAAAAGGCTCCGTCTGCCGCTATAACTTACCGCAAATTATTTTTACTTTCTTTGTAAACTGATCATGTGCATTTCTAAGTTGCTTACCAGAAAAAAAACRAAGTGTAACTTCAGGAAAAAAAAGTGTCTGAAGCATGGCACCCCCACCAAACTTCTATTTCCATATGGTACTGAGTCCCTATAGAGGGGAGTTCAATCCTTAGAAGTAAGCTACACTCAAACAAAATTGTGTTTCCTCATTTGAAATAATAGTTGCTTACAGAATTTCTGTAACCGAGTACCATGTTCTGAAGAATTAGCTACTTGGAATTTTCACTATGGGCAGAAAAGCCAAAGCATCAGTTCAAAGGTCTTCTCTACTAACTATTCCATCCTAATAAGTCTGCGAATTAGTTTTTCTTTGGCTCAAGTAAAATATATTAAAAAAAAACGAAACGGCTAATTCTATCTTACATTGAATAATTCAGCAGCTCTCAAACTATTGCTCAGGTCCCTTTCCCATCCCTACTCTTTTTTCTGAAATAGTTTGTGGCCTCTCAAGGGGCTATTATGTATGATCTAGAGGTTTACCCCTAAAACKCCTTCTGAAGAGAATTTAATGCTCACATTTTGCATCCAAACACACTTCACAGATTTCTGTTCATTCCCACTTTTCCATTTCTCACTGCCTAGACCCACTTGCTTTACCAGATGAACTTTGTTTCACATGAATCCAGCCATTCACTCTGCATGCCAAGCAAGTCCACCAGCACGCCATCCCATGGTATATACGAGAAATAGAGACTAATAGTAACGTGTAATACCAGGCTTGGTGATCAAAGTAGGTATTTAGAAGAAAGAACTCCAATGATATATGTATATTTGAGGCAGAAAGATCATGCCAGGGTGGCCACAACAGGGAATGACTGGAACTTGYGACTCCTTAAACTTCTTCTTCCCCCAGGATTAGCTGTTGTAGTAAGGAGACCCCGGGGGCTCTATTGACTTGATTCCTCAGAGGGCAGCAAGTTGTACTTCAGACATTTCAGAAGGAAATTTTAGGGAAGAGGGTTTGCAAAAACAAAACAAATAAAACCACTGTCCAGTTGAGTTGACTCAGTTGAGTTGAGCCGACTTGAAGAGTCCCTTTTACAGCCCATCCCTCAGGCCGTTCAACCAGCCTCTTCCCCCCRCAGGACTCAAACTCTTAACCCCACGCAGCCCCCACTCACGCAGCTAGACACTCAATGGCAACCTCCGGCTCTCCAAGCACCTCAGAAACACACACTTGTGGGTACAAATCCCACTTAGGACCTGGGCTCCTCCTCTGTACAGGAACAAAGTGGCCTGTCTTCCTCTCACTCCTTTGCTGAAGATGTAAGGGACCGCACAGTCTCCCAGGCTCRGCTGGGATCTGGGCAGAGGCAGGGCTAGGTGCGGCAACAGAACATCTCTTCCCTGCTCCCTAATTTGAGGGCTGTTTCACTTAGAAAGTGACAGCTGTTGAAAAGGGAAGAACAAACAGAACAAAAATCCCAACTGTGCTTACCAAAGCATGGCCCTGTAGCAAATACCACACAACTTCTCAATGGACCTTGGACATTTGATTATCTGTTTTAGTTTCAGTGGATAAACATCCAGCCATTCTGTTCCTTTAATTCCACAGATGCAGACCTTGTCTTTATATGCCCAGCTTTACAACTGCCGGGAAGAAAAATTAGTTATGCAATAACTAAGCAGGCTGTTGTCCCCTGCTTGTTATCACAGAGTGGAGCAGGAACTAATAGAAATCATTTTAGCTAAATAAATTCCATCAAAAAATTAGAATGCTTATTTAAGATTGTTTTAARTGATTAAAAACAGAGTGCAATGATTTCAGAGCCATGTATAAATACAAAAGCCATTTTTTACTTTCATTATTAAACACTGGGCCACATTTTCTCCTCTGCTCAAAATCTCACCATGTCACTTGCATTTTAGAAAACAAAGTTTAAAGCATCATAAAAAGAAAGAATGCAAGTTACATTAATCAAAATTGTTTCAAATTTTAATCAAGATCCGTTTGTTGTGCAACAGTTTCTCGGATGCTATGACAAAACACAACAATCATTTTGAGTGAGACTACATAAAAATATTTGAACAAGTCTGAGGAAATCTGCACTTGGAGAAGACTGAGTAGAAAAGCCTAATTTTAATTAAGATCTRTAGAATTATTCAGAGCATTAGAGAACTCTTGCATGATTTCCCCCTTAAGGGAAAGTTTTTCAGAAATATGAAGCACCTCTAACCTCAAGGCAATAATTGAAAATTAGAAGTTCTTAGCATCTTCAAAAATACAGCCAGATCAGTATTTACTAAACAAGTCTTACAATAATGAACTCTTATCTTAACAAAATGAGACTGATACCTAACAGTGGAACCTGGCACTGTAATTGATCTGTAAAACAGTCATCTCCTCACTCGTTCCCTAACTTATTGGATGAAGCAAATAATGCAACATTTCATGGTTGGTACTGTTTTATTGTCTAATATTGATTAAAATATTTACATTCCTACTTTTTACTCCATATTTAACACTCATACCTATGGCTTTTACTTTTATTTTTAGCACAACATCTTTGTGTCAAGTGTCAGAATTTCATTTCAAAAAAACCCAGGAACCTGATACCATATAGACAAATCATCTCTATGTTTAAACATAGTCATTTTTAAAAATGAAAAATTTATAAAAGAGGAGTCCGATAGTAGGATGCTTTCTTCCAGCTCATGTTTACCACAGATTCTACTGGGCTTTTCCTATTTTAAAGTGTCCCTTTTAAAGTGTCCCTCTGCCTCCATGTGGAATCTGTTTTCTCCCTCAACCCCTCCCCCCAATCTAAATTGAATGCAAAAAATCGGTTGCTGACAGTTTTAAGCAAAAATATAAAGCACTATAACATTACCTACATTGCCTTTAACTGYACTAGGTTCTTGAACACTCTAGGAGCTTTGTGGAAGTTTTAATCAGTCAGTGTTGAAAAGGCACGGGATTTTTGTGCTCCAAGACCTCCATGATTTTTCCCCAGCCTGAAAGTTCAGAAGYACTCGGTTGACAGAGAACTAACCGGATTAAAAGGAAAGCAAGGACTGCTGTTAGGACACAGCACTGTTGTTGGATGGCAAACAGTTTGCCTAAAAAAATCACAGGTACCCAACTGGCTGTTTACATTAGAACCCAACAGATGTTAACTAATTCTTTTGCTGTAGACACCCTGCAAATCTGTAACAAGAGCTTGATTCTATGGCAAGAGGAAGAGAGGTCAAATTACTTTTATGTATACCTGGGCATGGTATAACAGTGATACAGGCATTTCATTATTAAAATCCTCACAAAGCTGTCCATTTCTGTGGTAGTTTCTGCTCCTTGGTACTACATGAATGGAAAAGTTTTCTCTCATGTATAAGAGATATTTAGTTGGACATGAAGAAAATTAACTTTGGTCCACTTGTCCAGCTTCCTGAGGACAGCATACTGGAAAGCTGATCACTGATGGTGCAAAAACTAATGTAAAAGTTAACACAAATAATTTGGTATTTCATCCCTAAACCTGCACAATGTGGTTATTTGTCCTAGTCATCCACCTTTTCATTTTGTGTGTCTACTAATTGTTGAGTTAAGTCTTCAGCTTGTTCATGATCTTCCTTATTTGTATCTTCTACTGGACTAGGCTCCTTTTCTTCTGCTTCTCCTTGATCAACATTTTCATATTCTACTTGTTCAAGTTCCGTTCCATCTATAAGTTCTGCCTGTACTTCTTCCATTTGTATTTGATTTACATGCTCAACATGTAACTGCTCCACATGAACCTCAGCACCTTGTTCAGTCTGAATGTGTTCAACTTCCAAGTAGCTAATTTGTACCTGTTCTTGCAGTTCATCTATCTGCGTGCCTTTCACTTGATTGTCCTGTATGAGATCCTGGTGCATCTGTTCCACAGTTACTTGTGCAGGATCCACTTGTACCTGAATTACTGGTAGCACATGGACTTGCTCCACTTGTTCTATAATAGTCATTGATGTTACTGGTTCTGCTTCCACAGCTTCCACTGGAAGAACTTCTTCTGTCACTATTCGTTCTGAAATATTGTGTATGTCTTTGAGGTGCCTTCTCAGCTCACTGCCTTGCATAAACCACAAATCACATAAGGTGCAGTGGTTGGGTTTGTCACCTGTATGTATTACCAAGTGATCTTTAAATTGATCCCAGCTGTTAAACACGCTGTTACACACCTGAAACAAAGATACAGTATGTTAAACAGTGCCAACTGAAATATGAAAAAGCGTACTATTTCACATCATGGCTTTACACAGTGTAGCTTCTTGCTACTTGGATTAAAAAAAATGCATGTTAGAGGTCAAAGCTGTAAATACAGCTTCAAACGTACAGAATGCCTGCTTTTGGGGGGCTGTTTTTCTTAAGCAGCAGCATGTCACTGAATTACATACACAGGATACCTACAGACTTTATGGATCTGTGCAGCATTTGACTATTTTCTTAATTTAAACTTATCATGTGAAATTCACACACAGAATCATGACCCAATAAAATTCTGGTGCTAGAATTGTGTGTGGAAAGCTATTTTTATAAAAATACTGTATGATGAAACTATAACACAAATTGTCCTTTTACTGAAGTTCTAGATGCAGTACCACTAGCCAACTTTTCCTCATCAGCTTTCATTTGTTATAGTATTGAGATTTAACTGGCTAGAATAAACTCTTCCATTTTGCCATTTCAAAAAAAATATATATATATATATTTATATTTATATATATATTTATATTTATATATATATTTATATTTATATATATATTTATATTTATATATATATTTATATTTATATNTATATATATATTTATATTTATATATATATTTATATTTATATATATATTTATATTTATATATATATTTATATTTATATATATATTTATATTTATATATATATATACACACACACACACACACAAAGAGTGATTTCAGCAGATAAAGATCTCTGAAAATTTTATCCCTTAAGTCTCTTCCAGTTGAAATTGCTGCCTACACTGCAGATGCACTGTTTTCAGAAAGCACTTAAGCACACTTCTTCCCTCAGCTGGCACTGAAATAAGCACCTTGAAAATGATACACAAAAACACTGCAGACATGGATGAGGTGCTAAGATGTAGAGATGAAGGAGTGGGATAGACTTGTGCCTGGGGTAAAGAGACAGGCTCAAGAGTCTTGTCCATGCTAGTGTTCTTGGCTGTAGAAAGAAGCAAAGAACACTCTACAAGTTTGAACACTCCTTCACTGTCAGCAAATATTTTTGAAACAAAGTATTCTACCTCCTCCTCATTTCCCGCAATAAGCACAGAAAGACAATGGAATATCTGACAGGGATTAATTCAAAGAATAGGTTTGTGAAATGGAGCTAAATAGCACCATTTTGCTGTTGAAGTCTGATAAAACCAAGCTAGTGATGCACTCCCTCCACACCCAGTTTGCACTTCTGAATAAAGGAAGCTGCATTTACACTCTTAAAAATACTAAGCTTATAGTCAAGCACTCAAAATTAGTCAGTCRTTATATTAAGGCAATGACTATCACTAATGCCTAAGTATGTAATTATCGTTCTTGCCATAAATCTTGGCCTAACTCAGCACACAAAATACACAAAAAACACTGAAAGTGCTCGTTGAGCAAATTCATTTTTTTCTCCACTTTGTTTGTTGAGCTAAGATTTTGTTATTGATCACTATCTAATTTAGTTGTAGAGTCAAAGACTTATGAAAAATTTATTTAAGAACTACTGTAGTGGCTAAGGGCTTAAGAAACATTAATCCACATTTCACAAAAGTTGTGAAAGAAGGTGATACCATTTGAGAAACTGAAAGCTATAAACCAGAGCAATTAAACTGAAGKATTGCAAAGATAATAGTTTCAAATTGAATATACTGTTTTAAGTACAACTGTATAAGTAGTTCTTATGTTCAAGACCTATAAATTTATCATTAAGACAGTTGCACTCTCAAGGACTAGCTTCAGAGTAACATAACTATATTATATAACAGCACCAGTGAAACTTCTGGTTAAATGATCTGATTAATAACGTGAAGAATTCAATTATCTCCTATTGTGTTCACTACTTTCTGTGAATGAGCTCACCCTTTCTTTCGAGACAAATAAAGCTGATGTCCAGCAATTTTCTYCAATGCGCAACCCAATTTAACCTCAAAACATAGCTGTTCTGTGAACTGAAAGAGCTAAGTCTCTTAAGGAAAAAAAGAACAAAAAACCCACAACACATTTGTGTTCTTTTTAAGACTGTAACAGTGTTGGTACAGCAAAATGGTAAATAGAAGTCCTACAACCAATTTCCATTCTCACATTTCTGGCTTTAGAAAGCTGATTATTAAAAGCTAAATAATATTCTTCTGAGCAGCTTTTAGAATGTCAGTTACAAATAGTGTCCAAGTAYCTCAGCTATCCATTTATAGCATTTATGTTTAAGAGACACTACAGATTGTCATGAGTTGGAACAACTTTCCAGACAAGAGTCAAGATGTTGGGTATCAAACAAAAGAACAATAAAATAGGAAATAAAATAGTACTTTGCATTTTGGACTTTAGTGAAGCATGCTCACAAGCAGGAAAGGCCTAGGTCTGTGCATCAAGAACCTTGAAAAGGAAGCAGAAAGATCAGTAAAATGCAGCTAAACACTTACCTACCCATAAGCATCTCTATGATTAACAAAGTGTTATGAAGCTCCACATGTTAAATGGAACCACCTAGATATAAAGAACTGATCYGGATGTTACAGTCGGATATGATCCTTATAGGTATTTTACTAGAGTGGGTTCATGTCTCCAATAACTACTACTCATTGCCTTTTCAACTCAGTATTCCCACACTTCCTCAACACAGGAAGCAGGTAACTAGCCTCATACCCTACTTCCACTACTCACCTGACATTCATACAGCTTCTTTCTTCCYTTTTTAGCTCCAGCTCCAGACTGACAGGCTGTCAAGTGACATTTGAGTGTGCTATTCCTAGCAAAACGTTCGTGGCAGTTTGGACATTCAAATGGTTTCTCACCTAGTAAGACAGGCACAGAGATTTGTAAGTATAGATGAAAGAACCAGTTTTCTGTCAGCTTTCCCCTTTTCACCTCTCCCCTTTGTGTAGATAGAGATATATGCTGAAAAGACTTGGGGGAAAAATATTTTAAAGCGCTAAGAGGCRATCAACTAGATTATTCTACAAAATAAGAGAAAGGCAGTTTATATAACCTTTACTTATGTAAATAAAAGGGCAAACCTAATGTGGAGTCAAAAAACTCTTGTTTAGAAAAAGACAATTTAACATAATTACAGATAACATTTAAAGTAAAGTATTTATGCAACTTACAGAAGTAGCTGCTATTTCATTAAAATATTTTACAGAAGAGCAGTATTTTTTGACTTAATATTTACAGTTAAAGACTCAGCTTTAGTAATTATAGTCATCTGTTATTCAGGAAGAAAGTAATTTAGTAATTTAGATAAAATTTTATTTTCAAGAATTATAACTCAGCTTATGCTYGAGAGTTTTGTTTTCCTGAAACAGAGCTCAATATAAAACTGATAACTTGTTCCTCTTTCCCCAGTGTGTCATCCCACCACTAGCTTAGTCTTACCAAGTAAGATCCGCTCTCATTCTGAGAGGAGATTKTCCGATATAGTGCTGGTCCTTTAAAATCTTACAGATACAGGAAAGAGTTTCCCCCAAATAAATGCTTTTTAATCCCCTCAAAAGAAATTCAGAGTTCTTCATAACAGTACATACTATGATTTTTATTTGCCTAATATATAGGGAACATCAATTAATTCATCTGGTACCATAAAAACACTACATCAGTATTTAAATTGAGTTTAGAGAGAAGTATTAATAAGCCCCCCCCCYTTTTTTTTTCCACTAAAATACTCGAGGAAGAAATGTATCAAATGAATTCCTTTGTAGCACTTATTCAAGGTATGCAAACCATTTATATGGCCATTTATTCATTTCTACAGTTTAAAAGTACATGTCCCATAAAACTTAGATTTACCACAGAATTGCAAAGACCTTGATTAAATTTTCCAAAGTTTATATTTTTGTAAATACAGATTAGTACAGTTAAAGCGTTGATTAGTTTGGCAGCTTGGAAGTCAAATTCCTTCACTTCCATCTTTGCTCATGTGAGTACCTGYACCCTTCATAAAAGGGAAAAATATCTATCCATAAATCCTATATATCAATCTATCCATCTATAATCAAAAAGGCCTTTTTTTTTGAGAACTACTCAGCAGTCAAAATTCCCAGTCAAACCACAGGGAATCAAAGTTGTTCATTGTCTCTTTCTGCTAGGGGACAAGCTTCATAAAACCCCAAGATTAGACAAGCATATGTTGAACAGTAGCTTCATTCTAAGAATAACTTGTATACAAGTAAATTGTTTTTCTTGTGGAAGACAAGTTACAGCTATTGAATTCCATGGATATATGTTATTTAAAGTGCAGCCTTGCAGAAACTGTCCTCCTGCGAGTTACTTATGATTTTAAGTGAAATCTCATTCATTCTCATAATGGAGAAAAAGATAATCATGAGATCATGTTAATATGTTCAGTTATGTGATATTCAAGGCRGTTGTCTTAGAGCAAGCTACCAGCCAGTGACATATTTCTTCTGTTCTTACTCAGATTCTTACAGTCAGAAGCTGCTTAAGGCTCTGCTGAGACAAGGTGGAGGGGGGGGAGGAAAGGAGAAAAGAAAACCAGCAATGTCAAATTATATCAAACGTGATTATCCACATCCATAGGCTGTCTTTGTTCATCATTTCTTCATCATCTGCTACTTYCAGTTTATTACCGGCCTTGTAAATAAGTAGCAACAGGATCACACAYGTTGTAGGACTTTTTATCCTCAGCCTTTTAATTTTATTTAGTTTTCAATCAATGCCATGCAGAATTCAGAGCTTAGAAAGCTTTTGGCTCAATACAAGTTTTTTTCCCCTGCATTTCCTGTGATGTGCAGAGTTGCTTTGTCCCCAGAACCCTTTGCTGCAACAGTAACCAACCTGTGGTGACATCTGGGTTACTCTGGTAATCTACCACTAACTTCTCTCTGAAAAGACTTCTTAAGTACCTTTACTTGGCTTGGTCATAACAGAAAAACACTCCCTTCTTTATAAAGGATAAGGATTCTTTAAAGCCTTTTTATAATGGCTACTTTTAAGTGGCTATTGGGAGTAGATAAGATACAGTGTCGTATTAATACCCAGCAGTCCCATACCCAGGTGCAAAGAAGTTCTAGTCAGGAGGCTTTAACAACAAAAACAAGCTGCAAAAGAATAGGGCTGCTACCCTCCATTAAATTCTTCCTGATGAATTGTGACTGACATTAAAAACCATCTAGAGAATGCCCATTTTGAACTGCTTAAAATATGTATCTCACCACAGCATCTATTTTTCACAGTTTATATGAGGGCGGGGGGAAGAAATCAACATTTCAGTTTAAACAGAAGCCAAATATTGCTAGCATTGTTACTGCTCCCAGGTCAGAGCATATGCTTCAGCATCTTCTCTACTTCACTAAAACATGCGAGATGTTAGAGCCAAAGCCACAAGTACAGGAGTAGTGCTCTTACCTGTGTGTTTCCGAAGGTGCTCTTTAAAATGTCCAAAATGGTCAAACTGTTTATCACAGTACTGGCATATATGTATTTTTTTGCCAGGTCTTTGCTTCTTGCTGGCGCCACCTTCATCAAGGTGGTAACAGGTGAGGTGCTGTTTCAAAGCACTCTCCCGTAGGTACCTTTTATTGCATATGTCACACTTGTAACTCTCAGTAGAGTGTGTTTTCATGTGTTCCTTAAAATGGTAAAACAATTTAAACGAACGGTTACATTTCTCACAGTGGAATAAATTGTTCACGTGTGACAGTTGAAGTTCCACAATTTCAATACCTTCTACCTGTTTGCACGAGGGATCAAGTGCACTGTCACCTTCTTCTTGGATCTGGCATTTTCTCTCCCCCTGACGATACTTGCTGGTGATATCTGCCAAAAGAGCCAAAGCTGATTCATCTGACGTACCAGTAGTCTGTATGTACTTTATGGATTGCTCTGCAGAAGCCACTTCTTCAAGTGTTTCAATGCTGTCATCTTCCACTTCAATTGTCCCTTCAGCAATCTCAACCTCAATTTCAACAGGCTCCGATTCTGCAGATGGCAATGTTTCTGTGATAACATTAGAGGTTTCAGCTATCTTCCTCTTTTTCAGTTTATTTTTACCTTGTGTTTGATTTGATTCTAAGGGTGATGAATTTTCTTTGTTCCTGTAAAAAATTTGCATAAAAATGGTTAAGATCCACCAGCACTTACCTGACAATTCCTCCCTGATATTAAGCTTCTGCATTAAACACCTTCTAGCTGTTTCTCAAAGGAGTTGCATGATGCAAGACCACATAATCTGCATGTATTTCTAAAGGTAATTTGTCCTAATCCATATTCCTTACAGCTGTAAAATAGCATTGTTAAAGCTGTGGAGTCTCTCACATGAGGTTTCTCAACCATTTTCAAAAGCTCTGCTTAAAAGATAAACATATCAAAGAGAAAGAACAGTTAGCCTAATTTCTTGTTTTAATCCAAGAAACTTGTGAAATTCTGCACCTTGGAAGAAAACTTCCCTCAAGGGAGGAGTTTTGCCCTGCCTTCTCAGAAATGAGATTCAAGTCCTTCCTATGCTATTCATCTTCTTTAAGCCCTGGAGAGCAAATGATTGCTCACAGTACTTATGGCTTGTTAGAGAAAACATACAGCTGTGACTTCAAACAATGATTATAATCACACCTCATACTTCAGGAAAGTGCACAGCTTACTGCTGTGTAAGAAAAATCTACATACTGGGATGAGGATAGAGTCAATTTCTTCAATTTTTGGGGCTTAAGAACTCCAGCTCTCTTCCTCCTCCTGTTCAAAAAAGGAGAATCTACAATTATAGAAATAAATGTTTTGTTCACTAAACACAAATGCAAGCCATTTTTTGATTATATTTGTTTCCTTGTAACTTAGTTAAAACATTTACTAGTGMAGGACAACAAATAACCTGCTACCAGGCTTAATCTTGATAATGTTCAAGAAACAGGGAAGAAGGAAAGGGAATAAGAGGAYAAGACTAGAAATACACAACTCTGTTGTTTTATTTTTCCTGTATAGAAAAGATACAACAACAAAGCCATGTGTGCTTATTCAGCTCTGCTGGCAATCCACAGAGTAAGTACTTAAAAATAAAAATCTATGCTAAAAAAAAAAAAAAAAAATCAGTGTACCATGTTACGGAAGTTTTTAAACAAAATGTTATTTGGTGCCACTATAGGAACTCTGGCCCAGTGCTGTTCCCTTGGCTAATGTGTTTATGGAGAGAYAAAAAGAACCAACAGCCTTTCCTTAAGCTTGACACAAAGGCATCTCAGAAGGTCTAGAAAAGACAGCAAGGATGACTGTAAAGCCAGGAACCATTTATTGCTCCCCGCTCTGCTTTCATGATGGAAGAGCAGTTCAGCATTCAGAAGGAAAGAGGACATTACAATATTCAGTGTTTAAGAGTGATAGGAAAGGAAAACAGCATAATGGAAATTGCACCTGCTTTTTTCAGGTTGCAGTTTGGTGACAGTACAGTTCCTGGCATTGGATAGAAGGTGACAGCAATATCTGATTAAGTGTTGATCCAGTATAAGACTGATTATAACTATTATATCTGTTCAAGTAATTTGAGAGATTAGTTTTGCATCAAGAAGCTTAAGATCACTGCCTATTCTCCCACAAATGGCAGAAAGCTATGTGAAATCAAAACACCAGCACAAACTCATTAATGCAGACTAACTACAAGATGCACACTGTCACTGCACGTCCAGCAAACTTCTCTGAACCTGGTACAGGTCACACAAAGTCACAGCCGACAATATACGCAACATTTGCTAGCCATGTCACTGGCCAACGAGTTCCAGTCCAAAGAATGTAACATTCATTTTTTTTAGCTTTGTAATTCCTACTCATACCTTACTGTAGAAGGGTATATGGTCCCACAGAAGTTTAGAAGGCTTCAGGATAAGGAATAGTGCTGCAAAACACTGGTAGCCTGCTCTGGTAAAAAAGATTCCTCAGACAGTGCATTTCAGTGTTTAGGAAGAAAGACAGACCTATGAGTTTACCTGTTTTCAAGTGCTTTGATTGCTTCTAACATCTGTAGGTACTCAGCTGCTTTCCAAACATCATTTGCCTCTTCTTCACCTTGGACCATTAGTTTTGCTGTATAAGTGAACTCAATTAGGTGACGAAATGCCATGTTACTYACACCTGTTTAGAAGCAAGAAAAACAACAATTCAATCAGCAATTTCTCAATCTTGTCTGTTTGAAAAGTCTTGCCCTCTTATCTACGCAGCATTACGCTCAAATACTTTGGCTGCTCATTTTATGAAGCTGGCATTCTTGAAAGGCTCATGCTGGATTAAGAAGTCTGCTATAGAAATATGAAAATCTGGAAAATCTACAAAATCAAGCCACTAAGACAATCATAAAGGAAGAACAGAAGTAGTTTGTACAGGATAGTAAGAAGTAAACAGGCCACACAAATCAAAGACTATTCATTTAAACACAAAAGATGCAGTATCTGTCTCAAGAGACCTCTGAGCAGCAAGWTAATGGAGGCTGAAGTGCCCACCAGGGAAGTACTGCTCCATATCTCTGCTGTTCTTCACTCCACCAAGGCATCTGCCACTGACCACCACTGGGTGTTTTCAAGGAAAAGGTTGATATATTAGGTTGTCCTGAAAACATATAGGGACCGCAACCTCTATTAGGAATATACAGGAAAAGAGATAACACAATTTCCCTTCCAAAAGTGAAGGGAAATTTTTTTTCCAAGTTGTTTCCTTCAAGGGTAGTTTCTTCCAGTGGCAATAGCTGCCTCATGAACTGATACTCAAAGCTGACTATATGAGCAACCATGCATGTTACTCCATTTAGTCCGTACCACCAACATTGGGTTAATTTCTAGACTGAATACAGAACTGTAAAGGTTTTTATTTGCATAAATCAGATTACCTTCTATCTCCACCAAAGGTTCCTGAGTGAAATCTTGGAAGAATTTGTAGAAGAACTGGCTACAGGCAGCAAGAACTGCCTTATGAGCTTTGAAATGGTGACCTAGAAAGAGAGACATAAAACTTCAATTTAGGATAATACCTTCCTTATTCACAATAACAAACAAATCACAGATGCAAATAGTTAGAAGAATACAGCTGCAGAACATAGGCTACAAATCCATTCTAGAAGCACATGGTCACTTAATGTAGCTGCTTGCAACACAGGATACCATTGTAGGCAGTCTGTCCTTTCTTGTGCAAAACCTTGCTCACATCACTGACTTTGCTGAAGCTCTGCAACTCAATCACTTCGAGGACTAACTCACTGCAGAGTCTCTCTTTTCAGGTATTTAAGTTACAGGAAATTCCTGTGCGAATCTCTCTCCCTTATTATGTTTTAGCTAAGTTCTCAGGTTTTATCCAAATTCTCCTGTTTCTACTGAGCTTACAGATCAATGTATTTCATCACCATTTCAGTCAGCACAAACACCCTTGCAGTTCTGCTCTGTCCTTCCTGTTTTCCAGGTTGCACTGTGCTGCTACCAGGCACAGACATCAATATTCATAACGTACACAGGCAAGAGACAGGAGAAGCAACCTGGATTAGAACTACAAAGCTGCACAGGAAAATAGTTTTGTTCACCACAAAGGACTTGTTAATGCTAGAGCAGGAGCAAATATCCAGGATAAGTTTCGAGCAAGCACTGCTACTGAAACTATGGTGACAGATTCTAGAAAAGTAATCTTTTCCCAGTTTGTTTGCCTTTTTCTAATTCAAGACCTTTTTCATTCATGGGAGTTCTTGCTATCCTTTCGAGARCGAGCTGGCTTTACTCTAGTTAAATCTGTCCTGGTAGATGCTGACTATTGTTTCTTGAATCAGAGTGGTTGAGGTTGGAAGAGACCTCTGGAGATCATCTAGTCCAACCTCCCTGCTCAAGCAGGGTCACCTAGAGCATGTTAGACAAGGTTGCATCCAGGCAGGTATTGATTATCTCCAGAGAAGGAGACTCCACAACCTCTCTGGGCAACCTGTTCCATTGYTCTGTCACCCTCACAGTAAAGAAGTTCTTCCTAATATTCAGGTGGAACTTCCTGTGTTTCAGTTTGTGCCTGTTGCCTCTTGTCCTTGAGCCTGAACAGCTTATCCATTCTAAGACATCTTCAGGACAAGATAAGAAAAGGAGGTGTTTGATATATCACATAAGGCTATTTCTTAACTGGATAAAAGCATGCAAAAGATGCAAGTGCTTATTAAGCTTATATTTGTCTCTCTAAATCACATAGGAAAAGAAAGTTGATTTCTTGTACCCTGCTTTAATTCTACATTAAAATAATGAGCAGATACCACAGAAGCAAATAGGCAATCTTATTTCAAGCTTTGAAAAAGTTTGTACAAGTTCTTTGCATGGATGCAGTTGGCTCAAGTTAGGGAGAAATATTTTAACAATGTTTTGGAAATACTTAGACAACATCTTAAATATAGCACTGCAGTTTCAAAGAGGGCTTCTATCTGAAAATATTTAGCCCCTTGGTTGAAAAAATTGAAGCACTCTTACTAACCACTGCTGGAAACTCCTTTTAAAATCTTGGGGTGCACAGAAAGAAGGAAGCCCACCTGCACCTCGCAGACCTGTACACAAATGGGAAGCAGGTAGGTTTTTTTGGTTTTGCTTTTTTTAAACTAGCCCAGTTTGACAACTGGCCCATGGGAAAAAATGGACAGCTTCCCAGCACAGCTTTCAGAATTCTCTGTCTACCAACAGGCCTATACGCCTATACGTACCATCTACAATCAGAGTGATATCTGTAAACTGGTCCTGCTCACGTTGTTCATTCAATCTATCCAAAATAACTTTATAATGTTCTGGGAACTCCTGGATGCATTCCATTGTCTCTTCAGCTTCCATGGCGAAAGGACTGGTCTACAAAAGATATTAGCAGAATAAGAATATTGTGCCACTCTGTAAATACACACAGTCAAATTAGTATAAAAATATGAACTAGCTGAAAATTTTTAATAGACTACAAAAAAATCAATAGAAACACAGAATTATTCACCTGATTTTAGCTAGCAGGTAGGACACACCTGGGTTAAAGTACAGTATGGCCTTACTTATACACAAAGACCAGTCAAACTCTTGGCCAATACACAAGAATATTTCTTCTACCAATTCAGCAGAGACCCATCGTCCTCAAAGCAGATAACGCATGGATRCAACATCTTCACAGCTGACTACTGAACAGTATCTCAGGAGCATGTCAGAATCTTTACACAGTTCCTTCATGCTATTCTACCAGTCCCCTTTACGGGCAAAYAGTTCTTAAAATTTTCAATTTTAAGCTACATTATAGATCTAGTTAACACAAGATGTTTACTTCCCTTAAATAACAATGTACTAAGGCAGCACTTCCCAGCTTTTGAGCACACAGGATTTGCCAGGGACTTAAAGCATTGTTACATTCAAGAGCAAARAACATATTATTCACCCAGCCTACTTACCTTGCAGGAGAAGTGTAAAATATTATTTTCCAACCTTTTGAAATGGGCACACAAATCATAAGTTTATAATMTGACATTCCTTCCTTCCTTATTATACAATAAATGTAGCTGGGTGTGTGATTTATGGAGGTTCTCAAATGAGATCAAGCAAAATCTCTGTGCCAGTGGATGAGATGTGGATGTTAGTCTGCTGTTTATGCAAGAGARCCTCTGGGAAAAGTCCAAACACTTGAAGAAAAGCATTTCACAAGCTAACTTTAGGTAAAATGACTTCAGATCTGCCCAGCAGCACTTCAACTCCCACATTCACATTGCTCTCACACTGAGAGCACCTWACAAATAGCAAAGACATTTCAGAACTACACTAGCAATTTATTTTCAGAGTCAAACTCACTTTGAAAAACAGTGGTTTCTGAGAGAAAACAATAATTAGGCTTGAATAAGTCTCAAATACACATGAGAAATACCTTCACTATATTGTTTTACTTAGTATGGGCAAAATAAGTTTCATAAACCTGCTCAAAACCAAAGAGAATAACAAGCTGAAAATTAGGAGAGCAGCTAGCATTAAACCTAACAGACTACAGAGCAGGAAGTGTATAGTGTGACAAATAAGCCAATGTGCCAGAAAAAAATATCCGAGCTGACGCTTGCTAACTCCCCAGTTCAGCTGTTTAAGTTCTGCCTCACTTCAAACACACATACTAGTAATGGGGTTTGATGGAAGCAGAGAGGAGAAAAATTRCTGGGTTACAATAGAGGCAAATACTTCTTTATTGCTAGCAGACATCAAATAGAGGAAATCATGAAACTCCTATTTTCRGCACAAGACAGACTCTTCCTTGTATCTAAGAAAACTGTCCCACGGAGCAGAGTCGTTTTACGAAGTGTCAGGGGAGGGAGGGAAGAGCAGAAGCATTTGCTTATGGAAGTCTAGTTCTACCTCTTATCAGTACTTTGCTAACTGGATGGCAAAACATATGTCAGGCTCTTAAAGCATGCAAAGACCAGCCTAGGGGAAGGGGTTGGGGGCAGGAGGAGRAGGTGAAATGAAAGTGAAAGAATGCTGTTCCTCCTGTTTTCACTTCACTTCTGTTACAGTGAACCTAAGATGACCAGCAACTCCTGCCTTTCCTTTACCATCTGGTGTCCCACATAAAAGTCTCACGTGAGAGAGACTTATCAGCTTCCTTATCAGCTGTTTACTTCATTGTTTAATTCTGTCTATTTTTGACAAGACATACAAAGATAGATGACTTGAAGTTAAAAGTAAAATTTCCTCAAAGTTAAAAAGTACTTGTTACAGTATCACTTGTGTATTCTCATTTTAAACTCTATGGTACTGCAGAAAAACAACATAGCAGCATACRTCAGCCTGAATACTTTGAAGGCAGAAGTGAGCAATACAGCACCAAGAGAAAAATCTTGGTAACATAACAAGGAAGACAGGCAGAAGAGACCTACTTAACAGTTACAGGCAGGCTTACAGGTGAGTGATAGAAACTATATTTACTACTTGATTCTCTACCTAGATTTTCTTGGAAGACTCAATTACASGCCTGACTTAACCGTAGCAGCTTGTGAAATTCACGTGACATGCGTAACATCTACAAACTGTTGCTAATAACTACTTCAGTGAAGCCATATTACTACTACTACACTCCTGGACCACAACAGGAACTCCTCTTATCTCAGGCATCAGACAAAACGCTCTCTCTGCCTGCACTGGCCAGCTCCGACCGTGGCTCGGCCTGCAGGCAGGCCGAGGGCCCTCACAGCAGACCGGCCGAGCAGGGGCCAGCTGTGGCTGCTTTTCGCAAGCACCACAGGAAGGCAGAACTGAAGGGGGCTTTTGGAGGATGACAAGCAAACTGCTCCGCTGGAAGTAGCCGCTTTGCCTCAGGAGCGGGAGGGAGSAATGAGGCATTCTTTTAAGCGCAAGGGGCGAGCACGAGGCAGCGCGCCCGGCCTCGCTGCCCGTATCGCCTCGCTAACGCGCTGCCCTCGCTCCAACGCGCTTCGCTACGCCCAGCTCGGAGGGAGAGCAGCGACGCGAATCCGCCTCCCGCGGCGCCTGAGAACAGCGGCTGCCCGGGGAGGAGGCGACCGCCACCGCGGCCCGCCGCTCCCGAC
>NW_028185372.1:4487984-4494465 GCF_003343005.1 Rhea americana | reverse complement strand
CGTGCTCGTGCGGCGCGGCGCGGCGGAGCCGCAGGAGCCGGTGGCGGCGCCGCCATTTGGCGCCGCGCGGCGGGAGGCGGCCTGGGCTGTTCCTCCTCGGGCAGGGGCGGGCCCGTCTCGGAACATGAGAGAAAAATGCAATTAAATGCATTATTAAAATGAGACTAAACACTGCCATTTTCCCCAGACCTCAAGTCTGCTTTCATCAGTTTCATAAGTGAACCAACAAGTCTGTGCAAATCAGCACAGTAACCGCAGGGACTGCAATACTTGTCTGCCCTTACCATAAGATCAAAAAAACCCACAGCCCCTTATATATGTGTATTTTGATTGCTGAAGCAAAATGCTTGTGTCTGCTCTTCCAGACATACTTTGGAAAGTTATATTGCTGTTATTCTGTGGCAGTGAGGATGTTACTGAGTGGGATCTGCCACAGTATTCTGAAAATCAGATTGGAGTAGGGGCTGGGAATACTTTTCACCTCCAGCCTTTACAAACATGAATCTACATTCACTTGACCGTCTTTTCCAGCTCTTACTCCTCACTGGACAACCTTCCTCTATGAAACAATTGTTTTTACAAATATGTAAAACAAACACACGATRTAGTTATTATTTTATAATTAAGTGGTATTCAAAATGAGTACTGTTAAGTCACATCAAAAATGCCTCTGCTATATACCATACCCTGCAACGACATTTTGTTCAGCAGTTTTAAGTGTTCCTTTCGTGGGCTGCCTCTATCCCATGTAGGTCCAAGTTCCCACAACTCTTCCATTAAATTGAATAAGAAGAAAGTAGTTGAGCAGCATCTAGCAGCTCTAAGAGAATTGCTGGTTTATTTGGATGAGATGCCTTAGGAAAAGAAAACTGTAGTTGCCAGTATGACTATAATCGCTCCGTCCAGTGTCGTGTCAAATGTTGGCAACATGAAACTACGATTTTTCTTCTAGGCCACCAGTCTTCCTGGGCATCCATAGTCAGCAGGGACTTCGTATGTTGTCACCRAATTAAAACTTACTTGTCCAAATAAGCCAGCACAATAATTTAACTTGTCAAAACCAACACTATGATCATCCCTTTGAGAGTCATTATGTCAATCTGAACAATAGAAGAGCTGCCACATGCAATGGTAAATGTTTTTATGAGCTTACCCRCATAATTGCTGTTAATGAGCTTGTTTTATGAACTTTCTCAGCACTAACCCCTAGCACCAGATCTACATGATTTTCTTCACCCTGTTCCTCCTTCGTTAAATGGCCTGTGAAGTTGATGCACCACAGAAATCCAACAACATCACATCAAATAAAAATTCAGTCAAGTTCATTTTAATGTTTTCATATAGTCTCATAAACTGAAGTGTTTGTTCAGTGTTTTATCATACACTAATACAGAAAGATTGCCAGTTTTATCAGTGCTGATGGTTTATAATATAACATAAAGAGGTTTAAAGTCCCTCTTATTTCCTCGTGTTATTGCTTGATGGATAAGCCAATGTGATAAAATTATTTTTTGTATTAATAGGTCTGTTTAGACTAACCAATCTGATAGCCGCCTGTGATGGAATGACTGGCTGGGTAGATGAGGGGAGAGCAGTGGATGTTGTGTACCTTGACTTCAGCAAGGCTTTTGACACTGTCTCCCGTAACATCCTCCTAGAGAAGCTCAGGAAGTGTGGGTTACATGAGTGGACAGTGAGGTGGATTGAGAACTGGCTGAAAGGCAGAGCTCAGAGGGTCGTCATCAGTGGCGTGGAGAGGCTGGAGGCCTGTGGCTAGTGGTGTCCCCCAGGGCTCAGTACTGGGTCCCATCCTGTTCAACTTATTCGTCAACGACCTGGAGGAGGGGAGAGTGCCTCCTCWGCAAGTTTGCCGATGATACCAAGCTGGGAGGAGTGGCTGACACACCTGAGSGCTGTGCTGCCATTCAGAGAGACCTGGACAGGCTGGAGAGCTGGGCRGAGAGGAACCTCGTGAGGTTCAACAAGGGCAAGTGCAGAGTCCTGCACCTAGGGAAAAATAACYSYAGGCACCAGTACAAGCTGGGGGCTGACCTTCTGGAGAGCAGCTCTGCAGAGGAGGAYGTGGGAGTGCTGGTGCATGACAAACTACCATGAGCCAGCAGTGTGCCCTTGTGGTGAAGAAGGCCAACGGTAGCCGGGGCTGCATTAGGAAGAATGTTGCCAGGAAGTCAAGGGAGGTGATCCTGCTGCTCTACTCAGCCCTGGGGAGGCCTAATCTTGAGCCTAATATTAARGGAGTTCTGGGCTCCCCAGTACAGGAGAGACATGGAGCTACTGGAGAGAGTCCAGCGTAGGGCTACRAAGATGATCAGAGGGCTGGAGCACCTGCCCTGTGAGGAACGACTGCAAGAGCTGGGCCTCTTCAGCTGGGGGAAGAGAAGCCTGTGGGGGGATCTTATCAATGTGTAAAAGTACCTGAAGGGAGGGTGTCAAGGGGACMGGGACAAACTCTTTTCAGTTGTCCCGTGTGACAGGACAAGAGGCAATGGGCAGAAATTGAAGCACAGGRAGTTCTGCCTGAACGAGAGGGAGAATTTCTTCCCTGTGAGAGTGACGGAGCCCTGGCACAGGTTGCCCAGAGAGGTTGTGGAGTCTCCTTCTCTGGAGATCTTCAAGGCCYGCCTGGATGCAACCCYGTCTAACATGCTYTWGGTGACCCTGCTGAGCACAAAGGTTGGACTAGATGATCTCYRGAGGTCCCTTCCAACCTTACTGATTCTATGATTCTATGATTTTCGGTCTAGGAGTGGTCTGCCACACCTATTCTTGCTTTCTCCTATGTGGGAGTACTTTAAAGAGTGTTGATGCCTTGCGCATTTAATAATTATAAAGGCTCACTTCAAACTATAATGAGTCTATTTTTTAGCTGAAGTACTGTATCTTGAATAGGTTGTAATTCAAACAGAAACAATGCTAAAGTTACCACTGTAGGACCAAAACGCTGTACAACTAACAGTCTTTCAGACTTTCCATTCCAGCTCCTCATTATCAAGACTGCTGGTTTGCTTATTTTTCATCAATTTATGTTTTTTTTCTGACYATTTGCTTTTTCCCCCTGACATCCCCAACATCTTCCATGTTGTTTCTTTCTTTACTTTTTGCTTACGGCTTTACTCTTCTAATTGTCCTGTTGCAGGTCAGATGGGAGCAGATAACTCATAATTTGTCCTAAAGCTTTTTAAAGATAAAATTAGACTAGCTGATATATTACTTTTCAGGTTCTTATTTTTTTCTCTTAGAGAGATGGGTGCAATGTTTGCCCAGAGCTACCTCTCAGATTTATGACAGTTTTGTTACAAATGAATACAATTTRGTTTTAAGTCCCAAAATAACCTGGTCTATAGTTCATTTATTTATGTGAGAAAAAAAATATTAAGCAAACCACCTGTAGCATCCAAATGATCTTATCTATATCTTTTTTRTTCAATCCATATTAGTCATTTCTATGGCTAATAACTCCGTATGCTTTTTTCCTAATAACATGTGACTTGCTTTTTCCAAAATCACCTCAGCAGCACTCTGGAGAAATTTGTATTCATGAAGATAACCTGATAAAACTTCTGGCACAACATTCAGCTGAGAATAATAGAAAGCTTAGGAAGAATAGGTGTTTCCTTCCAGCTATGAGCTTTTTACTGCAGTGTTAAAGAAGGTAGAGAACGTTCAATCAGACTGAGTGTTTGCAGGCTGTCCTGTGGAGTGGCATTAAGCAGCAGAGAGCACAAAATGAATACTAAACTAACCACAGAAAAGTGTGATTAATGCATTTCCTTTCTTTAATAAAAGACCCTCATTTAATGCATTTCCCTTCTTTAATAAAAAAACCTTGTCTGAAGAAATGAAGGAATTAAACTGCAGATATGAAATCAAATATTAAGAAGCCCTGCTTATATGCAACATTGAGTAGATACCATTTTCCAAAAGCAGCCGAATCAGATTTTAAGTGAAGGCCAAAAGGGACCATTAGATTATCTAGCCAAAGGCTATCCACCAAGCAGTCTGTGAGGCAGACACAACTTGCTGGAGATTCCTGTCTGGCTTCCCAAATGGTTTTGAAAGCCTTTTAGTGTACTCAGATATGCCCAGATGTATATCCCCACCACACTGTCCTTCATTATGATTGGACGGTTGCCCCAAAGAGGTGCCCCTGATAGCCATAATGGGGCCTTTTCTGGCTTCTTTTATTAAAAAAAAAAAAAAAAGAAAAAGAAAAAGGTCTTATGAAATCAACAGCTCATYCCTGTAGTGATATCAATCATTTGTAAGAAATCTTTTCTGTAGCAGAAGACTCAACACGTCTCCATTGTGCAGTGGCTCATACAGTCATGCCTAGAGCAGGCCAGATATATGCTAYTATGCAAGAGAAAAACATGTCTACAGTGCTGCTTTGATACACACTGAAACAATACCAGTGACTGTTTAATTTTTTTGAAGAAAAATTAAGGTTGGTTGTGCCTCAGCCAGTGTGATAGACAGCATTCTAATTCTCCTCATCCTATTACTATTTCAAGAGAGAAGGAGAGATATAAGAAGTTAACGACAGTGAAGATGCTAGTGATAATTATAAAATGCAATACTTAAAAACTGTCACATGTGGAACTCTGGATTGTTTGATGTTAAAAATCCTTAAAGGTACACCTGTGAGAAAAAGATATCAGCTTGTTCCTTGGTTATCTTTAAGTTTTTGGAAGAAATGCACAGCTCTTGCAGGATGTGCATTTATTTTTACTCAGTATTTTCTGCTGCCTTACAAACTCCAGGTTACTGTGGTGTAACCTCACAAAATCAGCTAACAAAATCAGYGAGATCAGTGTTTGGGGAATGCTGCAAGAGAAGAGGATTAAAATCTAGTCTTTTTATCCAAATATTTTCTTTTAAATTATTCTAAGTTTCTGGAAGATGAAACAAGTCTAAGAATTTAAGGTTTATGTTTCAAAAATCCTACTGATTTGGATCTGTAAAGGCATGAAAAGCATGCCTAAAATAACTGTATAATGACTCAGTGTTTAAATAAAAGTGTTAAGTATTTTGGTAGTTTTTCCTTTTATCATAGTGTAAATTCAGCATATCTTGGCTATGTCAGTATTTATCTGGGAAACCTCTTAAGGAATATTTATGTAGAAAGGTTACGTAAGTTTTCTGTTTCAGTAAAWAAATATCATGCTATTTTCTGTATGGGTGTGCATTGTTCATTGTAGGTAGAAATAACATACACATACTGTATGTAAGCACATTCTACATATAGATATACATCTTCAATGGTAACCCAGATTTTCACAAGGAAACCTTCTSTACTCTGATTTGCAAAAATGTTTTGTGTTTTTGATACACAAAGGTTAACGCAGGACATGAAATGTGATGATTTTTCTAGGTTTCTTTAATAATCCATGGAAATCTGTAGGATCTGAAAAGGTTTAAAGCTAAAATGGTAGACAAGGTTTTGGCTTATTCCACTATCAGTTCTGCTGTTCCACATATTATACATGTAGAAACATTAAAAGTTAATTTTAAATTCCTTCTTTCAGACCATATCATCTTACTAGAAAGTTGKAGATCTATGGACTATCTTATTGCTRAGAAGACATAATGTCCGGCTGATACATTCTTAAAATGTTCATCATACATAAAAGTTTACTTTGGAACCTAGAGCCCGTAATCAGAAATGTTCCACGTGCAATTAAGACGATACTAAGGGCAATAAAAACTGGGAAAGCAAGCAGTCTAGAAATACTAATTCCCAGTAACTAAGGGAAGATTTTTTCCTTCAAGAACTTTTTCCCTTCTAGCACAGCCTTCCATCCATGCAAGACTGTGTGCGCTATGTGGCTAACTGTACCWGTGCTGATTAAAAAAGGCATCTCCTTTTGCAGTAACACAGAYGGAGTGGCCACCACAGCACATGTGCTCTTGAAAGAACCCCTGGCCTCTATCCCTCCTGTCATTTAAGTTTTTAAGATCATCCTCATCTACTCTCCAYACTGTAAACCTCAAACAGGTGCTAAAAAGAGCCTTAGCCTGAGCCACTGAGGGCACAAAGATTTGCCTGAACAAAAGATGCAGAAGGAAGCCCTGAATTTGGCTGCAGAAGTTGGTATCTTTAACCCTTAATGACCATTGATTATATATTTTGTAACTTACTTCAGGCACATCTCTGTGTTAAAAAATAATCAGAAATTTTATCATTAACTTAGAATTTTTATAAGTGATGAGTTGTGAAGAAAAGGGAAAGATAATTTAGAAATATTTATTGTTAAATACTGCTATTACTGCAGTCACAGGATTACTTATGTATCCAGTTTTCTGATCTCTCTCTCCATCAGAATGCCTGCTAGCAGTATTGAGAAAATGTTCTGCAGCTTTATTGCCATTTGCCAGCATTTTTAAAGTGCTACAAGTTTTTTCACTTCACATTCATATTTTGTTTCCTCTTCTTGAGCTCACGCAGGAAATCTGGCAAAGA
>NW_028185372.1:4440130-4487897 GCF_003343005.1 Rhea americana | reverse complement strand
TGCTGACAAGCACAGTTCAGAGAAATGCAGCTTACAGTTTGGACAGCTGCATAAAATTCCAGTGGTTAAAGATGGGCATAGGAGCTGCTCATCTGCTCCACTATGAGACACTGACTGCAGGCTGTACCAGGAGTGATACAGCCTCTTTAAATCCTATTCCAGTAAAACTACATTTAAGACTGCTATATGCCCAATATGTAAATAATAAATGTTTTGAACATGTCTCACTGCCAAGAGACAGAAAAAAAAAGAAAGAAAGAGAGAAAGAAAGAAAGAAAGAAAATGGAAGTCAGCTGGAGATGAGGACTTACCACAGTAAAATGGCAAACTGGGATACATCTTTCTGTAGTGGTACAAGAGCCCTCATGGATCTGGAAAGATGAAGGAACAGCCATGCCATAATGACTATTTCTTTTCAGGACCAGGATTCAGTCACTTTTCAAGTTCCACAAGTTGAGTCAATACTTTTGAAACTGGAAGAATATGRTATGAAGACATTTTGGTGTAAAAGTTCTCAGACAAGTCAATATGTTCATCCAAGCACATGTAAACATTTTAAATAAAGGCAACTTCACAGAAGTAACCAATAATGGCTGCAAGTGAGTTTCATAGGGCATTTTTTTCATGCCTTTGTTATCTGTCATGGAGCAATGTAAGGAAATGAGATGGCTTGTGCAGGTGACTTCCAAAGATGACCTCAGGAAAGGGTCATCATATCTCCTTCTCTACTCTCACTTCCCCTCTTCCCTTCAAACACTATGTTATCTCCTCTATGTTGCGCATGGTGGCCTTTCTTCTGGAATATCATTACAGTTCTACCACTATTATTTTGGCTTTTCCTCTTGACCACCCAAAATCTAGGAGACCAAAGATATAGAAAAATAGGAGGACTGTTACAGTCAAGGTAGAGATAGTATGTTTGTCATACAACAACAGTCTCCAATCTTTGCTAGCCCATTGCCAACCTATTACAGAAATAACATTCTGCAGTCAAAATTTACTCTCATTGGTATGTTGAAGAACTGTAATGGTGGAAAATAAAATATAGGACTGTAATATCATGGGTTTGGGGACTTCTATATATATATTCTATATATTCAATATGCCCACAAAGAAATGTATGTTACTTAATAATTATCACTTTCAACAAAATGTGAACTCTTCAAAAAAAAGAAAAAGCTTTGAAATCTGAAGCTAGTGATTATCTTCCTATCAGATTTTTTCACCACTTGGTGTGAATTTATGAAAGATATATTATGTACTCTGATATTCAAGTTAGTCCAGCCACAACTGTACTCTGAGGGAAACTAAGCAACACAGAACCCCCAAAAGAAATGTAAATAAAAATATGTGATCTGTTTTTCATCACAATTCAACAGTCTTGCAAGAGAWTTTTTTCATACAAAATCTCTCTTACTCATTAGCTGGATCCAGTCTTTAGTTTTCAGGTATTTTACATCAGATAAGCAAAGAACACACTTGAATTTTGTGCAAAGATCACTAGACTGTCACAGAGTCCCAYGTGCTATGCTTCTCTCATAGTTTCCATTCTTTGGCTAGAGTTCAGTGCAGTGAACTATGCTTGGATGATCTGTTACGTTTAATTAACAAGAACTTGCTTTCACAGATAGACTCTGTTGAGACCTGATCTGTTAATGTGAAGAGAACTGTCTGCATACAGCAGAATCAGGATTGCAGTTATGTTTTTATTATGATTTTTCTCTTTGTATTTATTTGTCTTATTTATCTATTATCTATTTATCTATTTATCTTAAATTGCTTTAGTTATTTGTTGGATCACTGTATGGCACTGGAAAGCCAAAAGCTGCTTGCAGAATTCCAGGTGCAATTGCATCATCCCTATGGAAAGTGGGATCACTGATTACTGTGTGAAATATTAGATCCATAAAGAAGATCTATACAGATACCCCACTTTGTCATCATTGCATTATTAAATTTGCTTCTTCCTGAYTTGTTATCCACAACACCAGGAGCCTAAGCAGAGTCCAACTAAACTGAAGGAATTTGCAGCTTTCTTCTGTAGACCACAGGACTAGCAAGTGTTGATAACTACATTAAAGCACAAAAGTACCAAACATTTCCAGTAACTATGATCTTAATGTTCCTCTTTTTAACCACCTGCTATGTAAAGTCAAGTAATTTGTCCTTCCTTCMAATAATGAGATGACCCATTGGTCTCAGGCGTCACTGAGATGACATGTGAAACTTGCAGTTTGATACAAATACTGAAGAGCAAATGCTTAAAGTAAACAGAGCCAATAAGGAATTCAGATATGTGTGTAGGTCTTCAGCAACYAGGGTCAGTTTGCAATTGTAATCTGTGCAGTGATTATGACTGAAGACATATCAGATGAAAAGAATACTTCCCTTGCTAATCACAGTGTACTACAGGTAGCTTAAAGTAGAGAAAGGTATTTCATTATTACAATAGAATTTCCAAGTAGAAAAACAAAACAACATTCATCTAAAAGATCAGAGTCTCATTTTGTATTTAAATAGGCATTTGCATGTATCAGCTGTTCCTTAGTTCACTGAGACAGCCTCCAGGTCTGTATCGGAGCATGTCAGCTTTCTTCAAGTTCTGAGAAGTAGCACCTGGTTATCTCATGCTGCTCTGGATCTCACATGATAGGAGCACAAGACCAAACATTGCACCACTGTCCTTATTTTTGGAGTTACTTTAACTAATGCACTTGTGGTCCCAATTATCTTGCTGAATATACCTTAGTCTAACTCCTTAGCCTTCACTTAAATTACCCTTTAGTTACAGCACCTAACCAATGGTTTAATGCCTCACAAGCAAATGAAAATTTTTCTATGTAAGTATTGGGTAAACCCTGACAGCCTGTTTCTATTGCAATTTATTCCAGTGTAATGTATGAGTCACTCCACTAAAGCTGACACAGTCAAACTGTTATAAAATCAGAGGATGTATAAGAAGAGAGTTATGATCTGGCCAATGGACTTTGAATTCCCTGTTTGTGACATCTTTCATGCACGAAAGCGAAACAGACTTTGAAGTCCTAAGGTCTCATGCCTGAATAAGGCTGGATCCTTATTCTGCTTCTGTCCTCTCATTATTTGCACATTCCAGATGACTACAGCAGACTTTACCAGAGTAGAATTGCCTCATAATTCCCTGTCCACTTCTGGTTTTAAAGAAATGTGTACATTTGTGTTATAAATTGTGTTACCAATGTGTTATCAATTAAGATTACAGAAATAGTGAACGTCAGTTCCTGGGCAGTGGTATTTCTGTGCTGTGATATTTGAAAAGTTTGATTGAGACATGTCAAAAAAGACTTTAATGTTCAAGAAGGAGGAAAAGGTGCTATTATCTCCAACAGCATTACTCCCCCTAAATATGAAAGACAGTGAGTAGAAATAGGATTATAATTATAAAAATTATTGTTTGAAACTAAATACTTGTCCAAATTAGAGTTGATAACTTCCTCCTGCAGTGAGATTGGAACATACTCAGCAAATAATAAAATACTCGCAGTGGGAAGCAAAATTAAGATTTAAGACAATTACTTCTTAGAAGCTAAGGAGAAATGGCTGTAGAGTCTACTAGTTCAAGGGGAATGAATATAAGAAACTGAGTGGTCTTACTTTTACACTGCAATTTAACAATTACTATTTTCTTTATTCTGCTGTTCATAAAAAAAAAAAGAGAGGAGGAGGAGTTTTTCCCCACTCAAAAAGTGTAAAGCTTCAGACTGATGTTTAAACATATTTTGGGATTCATACGTATCTAAGACAACTAAATTAGATCTATCTCCTCCCAGACACAACACTACAATATTCCTTACCACCTGTTTTGAGATCAAGGAACTTTTTTTCTGAGTAAATCTTGAGGCAGACTAATGATCTTAGGCAGGGTAGACGTTATAAAAGATGCCTGTGGCTTGTCACTACGAATGTGGTCAAAGTATCCTTTTTAATATTATAAAGGCACAAGTTATTAGCACACTGAGACTTGCTAACAGACACAATAGCTGTTTCTCAGTTCTCTTTGAGAGGTGTATGGAGGTGACTCTGCATACTACCTAGAAGCAAACACTTAACTTTTTATGGGGAGCTGTTTTGAGCTGTTTTGTAACTTAGTTGCTTCACTTTGCTTTGCTTTGGTCCTTCATTCTTCAGTACTTTGGAGCTGCTGGTCTCAGCAGCACTCAGTGGTAATGCACAGAGCTCACAGACTCAGTACTTGCTAACCCACCCTTGTGCACATCCCTACACACAGTAGCAAAAGAAATATCACTGAAATATTGCTCTTTATTTGATGTTATCTCCACCTGTGTTGCAATACTGGCAACAGACTAGCCACTACTGAACAGCATTTGATTCCTTTCCCTTTTAATAGAACTACACCTGTGCAACCTCTTTTTGGCTACTTCAGTGGTTATTTAGGAGTTAATAGGATGTATATAAATTATTTACAGCAAAACTCACTATTATCACTGAAAATCAACATCCTATCCTGAAGGGTGAAGCCCAGAAAATATTTTATCGTTTGGAACAGTAAGGGACATAATCACAGATAGAAGGGTCCTAACTGGGCAGAGAATATGACAGTCTGTTTCCCTAACAATATGAGCAACTGTGAGCACATCATACCTTTTAAAACATTAGTCCCATCTGYTTCTGCTTTCCATGTTATGTCCTAAGAGACTACTGAATAGAACTGCAGCTCTTTGTCCTTTTCATCAGCTTGAGCATAGGATTTCTAGAGGACAAACCTCAAGGTTGGCAGTTCCATTTCTCAAACTCAGGCCACAGAGCAAAGCAACATAGATCTCCTCACCTTAAACTCTGAGGGCACAACTTTTTAAACATTTATTTCTGCACAAACATACATAACATTGACATTAAAGAAAATCAAACTCAAGCAAACTACTACCAAAATAAAGCACTCCGTGCATAAACAATTGTCCCACTGAGGAGACAGAATAAGAGAACAGTTTAACATGAATGTTCTTAGATACCTCCATGACGATGGAGTAAGAAAACCTGCTAAAATAATATGAAGAACTAAAGAACTTCCACTAAGTTGCCACTTAGGAGAACTTCATGGCTTGCATGTAGCTGCACTGATTTAAATGTCTGGAAACCTGGACTTAAACCTTCAATGTAAGCTGATAAACTGGTAGGCTCTCCAGAAAGTTTTAAAGCCAGCTGACATAATCAAGAGCAGCTGTGCTAAAGGAGTTTTGCTGTGCACATGCACCCGGACACGGTTCGCCATTGTCTTCTCCAGGCAAATACCAGATAAAGAACAGGAGAAAGAAACTACTAGCTCAGCATGTTTATGAATAGACAAGTACCTTCCCTCTCACACTGTGGTTACCACTGTGTTCAGAAAATTACTGTTTGGCCCATCCCCCTCCTCTGACTGTACCACTACCTCCAACTTACTGGGGTGACTGGCAAACKGCATAGCCCAATATTCAAAGTCATTATATTAAAAATATCTTTCCATGCTGCATGATAAATGGTTACCACTTGGAATTAGCTAACCAAGAAACATTTTGGCTGCTTTCGCTAACGTGGTTTGCTTTGCTTGCAAGGTCATTTTGAATGACCTCCCTGAACTTTGAACTGTATCTGCACAGTGAGATAAACAAGAGCTGTATAAATACCACAGCCCTTCTCCCTATGCTGTTTTCTTCTGCAGTGCACAGTCGAAGAGAGCAGCCAAGGAGGGGAGGGAGGAAAGGGTAAGTGTGTTGTTTTTGCTGTGAAAGAGCTTCATGACTTAAGGTTTGGCAGACTATGTTTGTTTCTTTGGCTGTAAAGATGAACTGTGGAAATTTCCATTGGAAACCAAGTGAAAAGCTGAAATGTTACAGGAAGTGTAATGCAGAGCATAACTTTCATCTTGTTCGCACAGCTAGGCAGCTGTTGCTAGTCTTTGAACATGAGTGCTGCAGAAGGCTATGAAAGTACAGAAGAATCTCAGCATGGCTTAGGAGCTTTATGCCTTTGCAATGGAGAAAGGGCAGGCAGGTTTCCAGGTGTGCAGGAAGAGTAAAAAAAMCTGGCCCTAAAGATACCAACTGGGCCATAATTTCATCCTCAATTGTCCCTAAAATGCTTTTGGTAGAACTGCAGGAAAGAAAGAGGGAAAGCGGGACTTCTACAAATGATGTTGAGAGTTCCAGTAGCTGGCTCTTGCTTTAAATGATCAGTAATTAAAATATTTTTTTATTGGAATATGACAAGATTGATTAAAAAAACATGCTATTTATCAAAACTTAGTGTTTCCGAAGTATTCTGTTTTTTCTGCTGATGTGAATGGTGGAACTGTAGAATCCCACAACTTACGGCAGGTTGGAGAGCAGTTTTTAAGTTTCATTTCTCAGTAACAGGCATTTTTCTGAACACATTAAGCCAAAATTATTACGTAATTGGAATAAAACAATCACTTTTTTTTGATTCTCATAAACATGAAAAGGACTCAGTGTGGGCAGCAGATTTTGTAAAATTTAGGAAATTCTAAAACTGAATTTTCATTTCCTGTTTTTGCAGAATTTTATCTAGTGACTGCATTCTTAAGAGATTTTTCTGAATGGCACAAAAATGCTACAAACTGGCTTGCAAAAAACTTTAAGCTTTTTTTGTGCCAGGTTATAGAATATTTTCTATCTATCAAACATACAGTTGGTATAGCTACTTTAAAGTTAGTGGAACTGTGCTGCGCTGGACTGAAATCAGACTAGAATCTGGACTGAACTGGTCTAGGTTGTTTCTGGTGAAAACTGGCTCAGCACCACTGACTTAAAAGCACAAGAAATGAGGTCACTTCAAAATCACTGAAGTGTTAAAAACCTGAAATATTGCAAAAAGCAAGGAACAACCTAGTATTTTAGTAGCATTAAAAGAAAAACCCCTTATATTATACTACTTTTAGCTGTTTACACATAACAAAAACCTAGACTTATTTATTATTGGGAAACTCTACTGCAAAACCTAAGAAATATGACCAAGGAGTAAATGTATTGTTCAAATGCATCCTTACTATATATTTAAACTGAACAGATAAAATATCCTGCTGTGTTTTGTTAYAGAAATTTCAGAATCTGAACTTTCTGTAAGCATTGATATCATTTTGTTTATTTTCTCTCTTTTCAGATAAAGCCCAGCCATGTGGGCAGGGCTTGGGCTAGTTCTGAGTCTCTGCCTCCTCCCAGGAGGAGAGGCAGAGATCCAGAACTGCAAAGAGCCCCCAGAATGGTATATTGGGGAAGAGAATCCAATGCTGAACTCTAGGGGGTCAGTGACAGTGGTAGCTCTCCTCCAAGCAAGCTGATACTTGTGCCTGCTGCAGGCTTCCAGGTAAGTGTAAATCTCTTTTCCAGTTTTTGTTAAAAATGATCCGTCAGTTTTAAAAGCCATCTGAGGATAATGTATACCTCCAACTGCAGATACACTCAATGAACTACAGCTTCCTCAARTGGCAGTGTACTTGCTAGAATGTGTCATCTGGCCTTGCTGACCTGGTTAATTCCCAGTGGGAACATTTTGGGCCAGTGTTTCAGATTCTTCAGCTTTTGGCTTAGTACTCATTGCCAGATTAGCTTTTCCAGATTGTAGTTACAACATGAAAGTACTATCAATTTAATATTCATGAAAACCAAAACACAAAAGTCAAACAGAAACAGTTCCTCAAGAGCTATACTTCAGGTAGGAACAGATTAATGTAGCAAAGATGCTGAAGCCAGGAAACATTGTAATTGTCTGACGTGGACAGAAACACCTGAAGCAGATCCTTACATTTTACTAATGCTTCATATAAACACATGTTGAATCACATAATCTTTATATAAGTTCTGYAGGGGAAAAGACAAATCAAATGTGAATTTTTACTGTACTTTCCCTAGCCCATGTTCAAAAAAGAAAACTTTAGAAGATACAGTAAAAAGAGTGGCCTTGCAGAAAATAGATGAGATGCTCAAGGGAACAATGCTCTATTTTTTTAAGACCTGAGACATTAGCGTGCTAAGCCCTTATATTGGATTCAAATAGGTTGTAAATATGTGGTTGTAAAATATCTATTTGATTCCATGCACTTTAGAAAGACTTGAAGGAATCTGACAAATTCAAGACCATTAAAAATTTTTATTTTTTTCTGAAACTGAAAAAATAAGTTTTCTAGAGCCATTCAGTAGGAAAGAATGACTCTGATAAAAATGAAATGAGCAAAAAGCACTGTACAGTAAGAAAGAAGTTTTCTGTATTACACAGCAAAAAAAGCAATATACATATTCTAGTATTAGAGAGGGAATACTAATAACAGCCAGCCAGCCAGCTCATGTATAAATTCCATAGCCATCCTTCTGTTACAGTGGCCATAATACCTCTTTCTTGGTTATTATGAAAAATAGCCATGTCAGGAAGAATAGGAGAATGATCAGCCTTTTAACTGCAGGTTTGCTTTCTTGATTATCCACTTTGCTGCTGTCTTTAGTCTCTGCACCCTTTTACTAGTTGTATGACCCAAAACTGAACATCTAAGTAAAGACATTAGATAAATTATCTGTTAGAAATATGGGGAGAAAAAAACTGAAATGAAAATATCACCAAAAATCGGTCTGAAAACAAATGTGTCTGCTTGATTTAGCACTGTATTCTACTTAAAAGGACAGGAACCATGACATGTCACTACACTGCTAGCTGTTTTATGATCTGGTTTTGTGATAATGTAGTTGATGGTGATGACAAATAGGAAGAATCTCTTATTAGTTTTAGACTTGCATCCATTAAAACTTGGAGGAAATAACATTCACTTTAATGAAAGCAGGATGGAACTTACTAGCTTTTGATGAGTAAGGCAAATAATAGATCTCTGGAAGCATGCATATATTAAAAATAACATATTGCAAAGGAAAAGAATTTTATGATTCCCTGTTGATTAATGATCTTTCTTTATATTCTTTATTAGATTGGAGGACCTGCGAGTAAAGTTAGAGAATGAAGGACTGGTCAATATCTCATATGTGGTTGTCAACCACCAGGGAACTCAATCACATAGGAAGTTTCACCTACTGAAAGAAAGTGTTTCAGACTATATTACTGTTTACCAGCAGGATGAACAGCAAGCTGATGTATGGACTACCTTGAATGGCAACAAAGATGATTTTTTGATCTATGACAGGTTTGTGTATAAAAATGGGAAAATATTTGCATGTACTTAAAATAATGCTTTGTAATTCACTATAATTCATCAATTTGCAAATAACCTAGTTAGCACACACCATAGATTTTATAGTCAGCTTATATAAAGTACTATGTAAAGAACTTCTACTTTTACAGGAAGAAGTGAATGGAACTCTAAAACAAAAACTGTTTTGTTTTAACAAAACAGAAGTCTATTTTTGTTTAGATAAGTCTGGGATGAATACATTCCCTTTTTGGTTACTACAGATTTACATTAATAAAAGAATAGAATTTGATAGTGTGATTCTTGCACTGTTTTTATTCTCTGAAAACTTCATGACATGGATGCATGTGAAAATAGAATCAAGCTAGAAAAGCTACCTAAATTTTCATGAGAACRATTTAATGAGAACTGTTCAAAAATGTCTTGTATCTTCCCGTCTCCCTGTAGAATTTTTAGGTGAAACTTAAAACTYTGAAAAAATCCTAGCTTTTTGATCATAAGATTCTGGGATATGTTAGCTTTTCGGACAACTAGTAATCACTTAATTGAAATCAAACACTCTCAATTCATATTAAAGCACAGTTAAGTTTAATAAAGAACTAGAATTCTTTTCTACTATGAAGAAATTGCATAAATTAGATAAATTAGACCTGTGGGCTGCAACTAACACTTCAGTGATCTTTGGYGAGGGAACAGATACTTCTGCAGCAAACATGCCTGAGCATGTGGGAGGAGAGTTGTTGTCACATRACAGATGAACAAAACAAGGCTGTATGTAGCCCATGAAGGAAGCCCAAAACTGACACCTGGCCCACAAAATCTAAAAGGTTGAAYCAGTCTGTGACATGGACATACAAGGTGTCGCTACCAATTGTTTTAGCACTGGTTTGGCTGCAGTTCATTATGTTCAAGGAATATATGTCCCTACTATGTCTTTATTGGCAATGAAGTTTGTCAGTTGCTGGTCCTTGATATGCACTGCACCCATACAGACAGCTATGGCTGGAGAACTTTGTTGTCCATATTGCAAATGCGGCACTTAATATGGCRTGTGGTGTACAACTTCTGCCTTTGTTCCAGCTGCTCTGAGTGTACCAGTGGTGTACTCCACTCCACTGTACACCTGAAAACTCCAGAACACACACAGGGTGCTACCAAAATCTTGTGCACACTAGATCACTAGTGTGATCCATAATACATATGGATTGCAGTGCACATTAACAATCAAGAAACATGTTACACTGCATTAGAACATTCYGTGAATGAATGCAGCAACTATCCTGCTATTTGTACCACTATGCAAACAGCAGTCCTCATTAGCAAGATAGCTATGTAAAGAGTGTACCTTTGGTAGTCCAAATGCTGCTAAATGGGAGGCTTCTGCCAAGAGAATTATGTCAATAAGAAATCATGCTTCACCCTATTGACTGATGTAGTTGAGAAGGTAGAAGTGTGTAACACAGATACTGCTTTTTATTCCTTGGACAGAAGCAGTCTCTGTACAACTGTGATGGTATCGGAGGATTGAGGTGAATAAAATAAAGATACGAGGAGAAGTAGAGAGAATTATGTAACTATGTATACGTAATTATGAAGTTCTTTCTCTCCTTAGATGCGGCCGTCTAGTGTATCATCTGGGTCTGCCCTACTCTTTCCTGTCCTTCCCATATGTAGAAGAATCTATAAAGATTGCATACTGTGAAAAGAAGTGTGGAAATTGCTCTTACATGGTATTTTCTTATTTAATTCTGTACATACTAGGAAGGAAAGTGGACTCAACTGGTATTTAAAAAGAATTCAATATGATTAATTCCAAAATACATAACTTAAAATCTAAACATTTCATGCCTCTTACTAGAGGCATTAAATATTTTTTAAAATAAAGCAAATCTAATTTAGAATCAACTGATTCAGAAAGACTGATTATCTGAATTCCTGCCTTGATAGAAATGTGAATTGTTTTTAGAAATCTAAGTCTGATCTTGGATRCTATTCAATTTCTGGAGTTTATACATACACTTAGCAATCATTTAATATTCCAGTCTTGGGGGCCAGGTAGGTACTTAAACAATTAGTAYACTTGTAGAAGACTCAGGAGTCAAATCTGAGCTGGTTTGAGTTACTATTCTTTTTAGTTTATATTTAAACATAATATATAATACTTTAAAAAGTTGTAATACAAGTTCCAAAAAAAAAAAAAAAAGCAGCTTTGTTTTAAGTATAACTGAAGATCAGGACACTACTTCAAAGGTTATCAAAAAATGTACRTACCTAGTTGTAAAAGTTCAGCCAGAAGCATCACGGTTTCAGTTTCCATCATAGAGTTTTCCAGCAGAATGTAGACCACAGCAGGTCAAATGTGGGATCCTAGCATAAGAAAACATTTTATTAGCAAWTATTTGAATTTTGACTCCTCAATTTACATTAGGAGCCTGTGTAGTTATCAGTGATGCTATAGACCAAGGTTCCTTTTGATAGTCATACCTTTCTTCAGTGAAGTAGCACTCTTACAAAAAGAAGCACTTCTTTCTGAGATAGTCTTAAAGGGGATGATTCAGAAGAATTCAGATGTCAAACACTGTATATATGTTTAGAAGGAATTTCAGAGTGCCTATGTGCCTATCTCACATTCAGTCTGTAGTACTTATACAGGTGCTCATAGTTTAAATCATCTAGCTTGATTAATCAGATTTACTTTGCTCACATTTTTTTTCCTTTACAGCTCAATTACTGTGCTTCCCTTGAATTAAGAACCTATGACATTCAGTAGCACAATAGAGAAGAATTTCCTTCTTGAATTTGGTGTCCTTCATGCTTTTAAAAGAGTACTTAGTATGTAAAGAAAAATAATTAGTTTTACTGAAAAACCTCCAAAACTCCATCTCCCATCAATATGGCCTTGTTTTCATAGCTACTCCACTGACATACTTAAACTGCCTGAAGAATACAGCTAGAAAAAAAGTGGCAGTTAAGCCCAATAACCTGAGGTATACAAAAGACTGAGCCTCACAGATAAATCTTGGAAGCAGATCTTCCTAGTTTTCCTTTTTCCTGCAAGACCTTTCACAAGGTGCTGCAGATTCCCTGCTTGGCACCAACTTGTTCTGCTTTCCATCTACCCACATACTTTTGGAACAGACGTAAAGATCTCCAAAAGACAGAACTTTTTTGCATTGCCCTTGTATTTTCTTGATCTTATTGGAAGCAGAAAAGCTAAATGAATTACTGTTTTCTGTAAGGAAGTATAGGCTGTTGTTTACCTTTTATATTACAGCATTAGTCTTTCAAAAATATTTATAAAAATAATTAAAGCAATCCATTGCCTAGATCTCAGGTACTGMAAAAATATCAACAGGATGATTATTTTACAGCTAGTTTAATTAGGTACAATGCCTTATTTGGACTTTTTATTTTCTAGGAACCTGATATTGATGATGTATGTGAAAACATCACTAAAAAGGCAGATGAAAAGCTAGCAGATATAGAACCAAGACCAGCTGGCCAACATTCACATCATCACCACCTACACAGACACAGACATCACCACCAGGAGGGGAGTCGTCATCCTGAAACTGCAGAACGACATCCTTCTCAGGGCAGCAGGCGTCATAGAGTTTTTGGCCGTAACARACATGATCAGAGAGGTAGCCAAGAACAGGTAGAAACGCTTCCTCAGGGAGAAGGTGCAGATTTTCTTACACAAGGTAAAAACCTATGAAAAAAGGGAAAAATCAACTGTAAAAATCAGCTAACTTGAAACTGGGAGAAAGCATCAGATTCAACTTCTAGTAGCTGATGCTGACATTGTCGACACCTTTTGTTTGAACAGCTAGGGAATTCTGTCACTTGACAGTGTCGTGGGGCACTTCCCAATTCTTGCAGGTGACATGGCCAGTTGTTAGCAGAGGACATTACTGAATCTTGACAGTGACGTCTGCTATCAGCTGCCTGACAGTCATCAGCAGCAAGTGAAACTCGTGACACCTGACAGTGAYGGGAAAAGGCAGGAAACTGAGCCTGAGAAACAAACTAAACACCTTAAAACACTGCCTAAATTAATTTAATTGTAAGAGTGGAAAAATTAACAGATCAAGTGTTTTTATTGGCCCACAATAAAAAAATCATCTTAAGACAGGTGACAGGGGTGTGGAGTTAAAGTGTARATACTGTAAACAACTGGAGTTTTACAGCAGTGCTCTTAAGAGGTACACAAAACCTGTCAAATTCCATCAATGTAAAGCTTTGTTTTTTAAAGTAATTTAATTGGCCTATAGTTTGTTTTTCAGTTGTAGCTGAAAGGTGTCTGGATTCTTGATTAAYTTGTCTGTCTTGTTATTCTTCTAACATTCTGCTTGCATTTGTGAGGACAGAAGCATAAACTATGACCTAGGGGCTTCTGTTTGATGCCAGCAAACAAGAATAGAAGATGACAAAAAAGATATTTTAATCATACTTTATTATTAAGAAAGAACATGGAATATATTCAAAAGTTTTTTCCTAACCTATGGATACAAAATGTGTACAATGAAAGCTTATTCCTAAGCTAACACACCAAAATACCTTTTTATCTTAAATGTAAGCACTAATTGCATTATTTTAAAGTAACAGATTTATATGTTTATCTTATATTGCTATATACTGTATCAGAGCCCAATAATACATACTGCTGTGGCTTGTAAAATCTCACTAAATGAATAGGATCATGTCTAAAATGAGACAGCCTTAACAGCCCTTGATGCGGATCAGTATCTGTACCACCTCCCCCCTAAATTCAGTCTTAATGTTTATCTTTGTAACAGTGCTGAATTTGATAATCTATATTGATCAGTAGTGCACTATACCACTGAAATTTGTAAACTTCTGTTTGTAACTTAGTATTCTTTAACTTTGATTAACCAAGTTGAAGTGAAAAGAAAGTTGTTTGAAAGATTCTTGGATAAGGAAAGGAAAGCTACTTTGAGAGCATACACCATAATTAATGATGGTTTAATAGGGAAATTTTTATTCCTACAAACCTGAAGCTTCTTAYGGTGGATAAGCAAGAAAGTAATACTGAACAGAATGTATGCTTATGGAATATTTGACAAGAGAGTTTTCCAATAAAAACAGATTCAGTACTTCCTTGTATTTTGCTTTTGAAGTGTGCAGTTTGAGATACTTTGTCATACAGTGAGAACTAAAAATAGTGTATTTCAGCAGTACATATTCTCAAAACCGTTTCCGTTTGAAGTACAAGTCCTGGCCTTTATTAAGACGTTGCTCCAAGTCTCTTATGGTATTACGCAGAATTTCAATTTCTTTGTTTTTTTCCTCCTGGAGATGCTGCAGTTTCTGTAAAGATGTAAGTAAATACTTCATTATCAAGTATCTTACAAAATTATGTACTGATACAATATGCTGTTGCTAATGAGAAATATTCTAACAATATTTTTCACAGTATTACAAAGATAACTTCCCCAGATTCCTGTTTCTGTGACGTCCCAAAGTTCCTAGACTACCAAAACAATAGTGCATATACTTCATTTATATCACAGTCAGTGATGTCACTTGTATCTTAAGTTCCCAAGTTAACAATTCTATATAAGAACCCACTTGACGTGAGGGCTTTTGGTGCAGCTGATGTCAAAGTTATTAAGCTGAAGCACACCCATATGAAGAGCAGTGTGAAAAGGCATTAAATAAGTTTTCCAAAGGTGGGAGGGAAGTGTTGGAAAAGTGAATGATATGGATCCTGTCAGACACGGAACACTTTTTCCCCTCCAATTTTTTTTTGCAGAGCAAACCAAACAATAAAACACAAGGAACAGCAGTTTGAAAGATACTCTAACAATAATTGCAGACTCTAGGCTATTCAATCACATACCCTGCGATAGATACTTTGTGGCAAGACAGATGCATCTGAAAATGGTTTTGCTGTTTTATTCTGAACTCTTGCTAATTTAGCATTAAACTGAAAGAATCGGGAAAAGGTAAAACATTAATAACCCAACAGGGGAAAAAATATGCTAAATAATAAACGCATAATTTTCAATTTTTATCCATGTTTTTGTAGTTAGAATAGTAAGAGCAAGCTTATCTACTCTTTAATCATAGRACAATAAAACTAAAAGTTTATTTAAAAAAGAATGCAATTACATGTTAAGTTTTTGAAGTCAATGCTTCAAATTATTTCAAAAAGAAAAAACTGATATAAAATAATGCCAATTTTCCATATATAAGTATTTCTGAAATGTTAAATGAACAAAAACTCTGCCAAACAATGCTCAAAGAACAAAGATGGTTCCCAGGCCCACATATGCAGGAAGAGAGAATGGGGAGGATGCTAAGAACACTTGAAACCATTACCCTTCCTTCATGTTCCAAGGGGAACTCAGTCCAAACAATTTTAGACCTTATTTTTTTTTTAATGTGAAAGGTTTGAAGTACTTCCTTAATTTTTCAGTAATTAAGAGAGTGGCCTTAAAACCTTACCCATGAAATACACATTGAATTCTGTGACTCTCAGAGCTYTGCAGGATTAGAAGTTTTTAAGCTCTTAAGTTTATGAATAACCATATCTTCCAAACATTAACAAAATTAAAAAGAAGTAGAAAATATTTTCATTTTATTATAGCACAAAAAACAGATGACAAAATTTCAAAAATAACTTAAGAATGCAGAATGTCCCTATATAGCAGATAAAACATTTTTGAGCAGAAACTATTCAGATGCAGTTATGGAAGGGAGTATATGCCACTGCCATTTGTATAATCTCTTGAATTTTCTTAGGTTCCATCAAATTACTCTATTAAAATACCATTTACACCATTCTTCACTACACAAAATCTTCTAAGTATACCAGTGTCCAATTATCTTTAACTTAGCTTCATAATGCATACCTCTATCTGCAGTTTAATTATTTCATTCTGCTTCTCTTCATCTTGAGTTTTCAGCTGTCTGGTTAACTCTAATATTTCCAGTTCTTTTTTCTCGATTTGTTCTTTATACTTCACTTCTATYAGTTCAACTAGTAACAGTAGTAAACCAAAATATGATGATTAAACTATAAAGAGACTTAGATGGAAAAATAATAGCAGCATTTCACAAATATTAAGACTYTCTTGAACAGTCTTGAAGTACCTCACAGGAAAACAATGTTAGTGAAACTGAAAATATATTTTAAAACTACATGGAAATGACCTGTTCCATCACAGTAAGATGGAGTCCCTTTAAGGAGGCACTGCTTTGTTAGCCTTTTTTGAGTTGACTGGATAACCAAAAACTCCTACCCTTGAAAGTTACATCAGTAATGAAAAAAATTAATATTGGAATCAGGTATTTCTATGTGGCAGTATTAATTACTTACAAAAATGCACGAAGTCCTGTTCTTCTGAGCAGAGCTGGAACAACAATCTATCTCACGGTTCCAGCCAGCACTTAACTCAAAATTTCATCCCTTTGGATTTTTGTTAGGCCCACATTCCCAGTGTTTGTTTCACCTGATTTGGAATTTCTGATCATCTTGTACTTCTGTACTATTACCTCACTGCAACTGTCTACTCCTGAGCTAAGGTAAAATTCAGTTAAACACTCTATCCACTTAGAGCTTTCATGTGTCTTTTTGAGTACTATATTTGTACTTTACCTAAAAAAAATTTTCCAGTCATATGTTTCCATTAGGAAGTTGAACTATCTTGTGTTTAATCCTAGAATAGATTCCAGTATGGTTTACTCAGCTCCACAGCATTTAAGTCTTTAGAGAACTTACTTTTTTTCCTCATGTCACAATTCAATTGTGTTATTTCTAATTTGTGGTCTTCCTCTTTGTTTTTAATTTCTATCAAAAGCTTCTCAATCTGAAGTTTATATTCCTGTGAATGTAAAAAGCTTCATAAAAAATCTTCARGTTTCTGTGAACTACAACATTCTGATCAAAATGTACAATACTCTATATAATTCAGTATTTTTATTTCTTTCCTCTAGTAAATTCACAATGTCCAGTTACTACTTCCACAACCTGACTGAATTCCACAGACAAAAAAAAATAGCAGATAMAAATTGTGTTACAGCTATCAGTATTGTTAAAATAAAATTAGAATCATAGAATCAGTAAGGTTGGAAGGGACCTCCAGAGATCATCTAGTCCAACCTGCCTGCTCAGCAGGGTCACCAAAAGCATGTTAGACAGGGTTGCATCCAGGCAGGCCTTGAAGATCTCCAGAGAAGGAGACTCCACAACCTCTCTGGGCAACCTGTCCCAGTGCTCCGTCACTCTCACAGGGAAGAAATTCCCCCTCTCGTTCAGGCAGAACTTCCTGTGCTTCAGTTTCTGCCCATTGCCTCTTGTCCTGTCACACGGGACAACTGAAAAGAGTTTGTCCCCATCCCCTTGACACCCTCCCTTCAGGCACTTGTACACATTGATAAGATCCCCCCTCAGTCTTCTCTTCCCCAGGCTGAAGAGGCCCAGCTCTCGCAGCCGTTCCTCAGAGGGCAGGTGCTCCAGCCCTCTGATCAAAATTGATCTTATTAGGAAAAAGGGGTGAAKAGAGAGGTGACAGCCCTTTTCCGTAAACCAGTGCTCTAGTTAGTTAATGACTAGTTACACATTCACAGARCTTGACTAAAGATTGTATAACAATGAATTGTATTTATAATATATAATTTTGTTACTATTGTTTATATCAAAGATTCCACAACTTCTCACTGGCAGCAATGAAAATGGTAGGGGTATTAGCCGCAGTGATGCTGGTGGCACCGATACCTGAGGAAAGGAAGTTTGAACACTCCTATTATAAGTTTGCTCTATTATGTTAAGAAATACTCCAGAATTACCAAGTAGTAATTACTGGCTGTAGTTGCCAGTACAGAGATGCTTACTCCAAAGCTCCTGCCCAAGTTCTCTTCTCTAGGCAGTCACTGACCAGAGTAATGTCGAGGCACTTTAAAAAGTAATTACTGATTGATGTTAATAGTATATGTGTCAGTTAAGTGCCTTCAAAACATTGGGAGGCTCCACTATGTATATAATCATAGTTTGTATGCCACAATTTGAAGACTAATAATATAGGTTTTCTTACCCTTTTTGAAAGCTTTACTTATTTTATCCTTAAACCATCAAGATAACAGCTTACAGTATGAATTTAATATAAACAACTCAGTATTAATGCAGACAAAGAAAATCAGTATYGAGAGTGTTCCAAATACTATATAGGTAACAAATGTGCAATCTTAGCAGAGAGTACTGACATGACTCCTGACTAGCATTGCTGGTGTTGTCTCTCTTCCAAAAAAGTGTAAAATAGATGAAAAGTAGAGAGATACTAGATGGAATCTGTTATGCGCCAAGGGACCTATACTTTGTAGCATTCACTCCCAAGGAAACCACAGACAAAATTCAGAATGGTTCTTGATTCTCTGGCAGTAAAGCAGTTATCTTGTACATCAAATGTGTTTAAATTTTTGGCCTACAAAGCTGAATTTAAAGCAAATACAGCTAAAAGTAAGTGCAACTTAGACTGTGCCAGAGTTCTCAGCACTTAGTAGAACTGATCTTAGTCTTTGTAACACATTCTCATATTGGTACTGGTTTGAGAACAACTGTTCTCTTTGTACACATGATAAACTCTAGGAAAAGAGAAAAAATAACGATGTGATCAGTAGCAAAGAGTTTAAGCATATATGAACTGTTACAATAGAAAAACTTTATTCCTGTGCCAAAAGAATGACCATTTGTGACAGACCTGTTCACAAGCCTTTAATTTCTCTTCCAAGATGTGAATGTTATCCTTCAGTCTCTCATTTTCATCTATGTAATAATAAAACAAACTGTATGAAACACTAAAAAGTACATTTCAGCAGTATTATTAAGAGTAAAAAAAATTACTTCYATTTGACTTGTCTAAACTTTAAGAACTGTTAACATTTTGAAGACATGATAATCTTCATTTACACAACTATGCAATTTTAGTCGCTATTTTTGAACAGAAAATTTATCGTTTAATCATATTTGCCTAATATTACTACTTTTGTTTTTAGCCTTCTTATAATTGATTCAGTCAATAAAACTGCAAAGTTCTTTAATTCAGAAATTAAGAAATTATTATCATGTCTCTGGCACTTGCAAATAGGAGGTGCAATGCTTTCTTTTTAAGTACCTGTTCCCCAAAATAGGAGTTCAGTAAATATGTGCAGGTTCTCTTGCACCCTGACTGTAGTGATAGTAAATACGCTATTAKTAGTAAATATGCTATTAAATGGAAAGTAGCATTGCAAAGACAGAATTTTTAAAAAGTAGATGGTTTTATTATTAAAAATCATTCTGATTATTAAAAAAGCCACATACTTCCCATTTCTAGATGTTTATTTCTATGTTTATTAACATTTATGTTACTGTGCCTTGAACACATAATGGGTATAAAATTAAGTATATAATATATATATGATATAATATACACTGTGATAGAAAGTTACTTTGGTTCATGTTATATTAAAAAATGTAATACATATTTATATATTATATATTTACATATTTATATTATACATTGAATGTATATATTTTTATTTTAAAATAGCAATGAGACTTTGTCAAATTTTACAGACAACAACTAAATTTTAAAACATCAGCTGAGGATTAAGATTCTGATTAATAAAGCACTTAAACATGTAAAAACTATGCCTAAATGCTTTACTAGACTACAGTCCAAAGAACGAATAAAACTCTCACTTCCTTGTAATATTTCTTGGGCAACACTGAACTAAAATTAAAACTCAACTATTGATTAAAAGTCTCACTGAGCTAGAACTTCTTTTACTAGCAGATTTTAAGGATAATTGCAATAGACATTTACTAAGCACACAGACCACTAAAACATGCATAGGATTGATTTTAGATACAATTTGCTTCCTTTCTGATCGGCTGCCAGTGAGCTTTCCTCTCTGAAAAAAAGCATTAAATATAAATTCAACTTTTAAATGCCTTATTTTAAATTATAGTACAGTATATATAACATTTTTGTTTTTACCTTTCACGTTACACTGGTTCTCAACAGTTTTTGTTAGACCATTTATGACATTCTGTAGAGCAGTACATTCTAAAATAAATGACAAATCCAGTAATTTTGAATAATTTCTTCACTATTTTCATTTTGGAATTCATTATAAGTATCAAAAACAAATAATAAACATTACATTTAAGTATTTTTTAAACTGCATCAAAGAATAACATTTTTTTTTATAATAGAAGTCTAAACATACATCAGCTTGATCTTCCCAGAATATTCAGTATTTTGAATTGTAGGAACAATATAATCCTTTGCCAACTGTAAAAACAACTGAAACTCTTTCTTCAAGAATCTCTGTACAAATACGATCAACTATCTTTTTTTTTTTCTAAGACATTCTCCTTATTTCATTTATCATACAACTTTGGAGAAGGCTATGTTTTGAAAGAATGACTTCTGGACTATATTTAATTATATATTATATATAATATATATATATAAGCGCATATGTGTATATACACATATGTAAAATTATATATATTTATTATATTTACTTAAACCTCACTTCCATAACTCAGGTTAAAGACTCCTAGTCTTTTATTAACAGACCACAAAACTTCAGAAAAAAAGAATCTATATATTGTGTTGCCCGAAAATTGTACATATAAAACAAAAATAAGTTACTTCATATTTGAGATKTAGCTTATTTAACAACGTCATTATCCCAAGCCTCTCCTTTGCAGATGTACTTCAGGTTAAGACAATGGTATGCAAGAAAAAAGGCTGCTGAACATTTTGTTAATGTTGTTAACGGCTATATAAACAGGAAACGTTTGGCACGTACAACTGTTAGAATAGTTTATTTTAAAGATTCAGTGAACATGGTGTATAGGATAGGGGCTTGAAAAATAGTAACAAGACAGATATCACTAGATGGATTTGGGAGTTCCCAGTGTATCAAAGTGCTCTGACAGGTAGATGTTGCTCTGYAATTAGACCTGATGTCAGACTCTACATCCTTTAACCTGGATGTTTCTTCTGCTAGTAATTAAATATGCTTGATTACAATGAAAAAACCCCCCAGAGACTGAGCAAGACATTGTGCCAGAAACTGAGGCTAGGATTGGAGGGGCAGGTACTAGAAGTGCCAACAATGGGGACTGGCATAAGGAGCAAAAAGGATCGTAAGGGTAAGATGACATAYACAAATCCACCAAGGTGAGGTGGATCAACAGGAAATCTAGGGAAGGATAAAGGCAGGATATAAGAAATCAGGCTTTAGGAATGTCAGCGCAACCCTACTGATGAACCATGATGATACCTGTTGGAATTTCTGTATTTCCAGTTATTTTATTAAAAACAGACACTATATACAAAAATCCATATAAATGGAAYATTAAGACTGCAAGTCAAACTTCCAAAAATTTGGATATGATGGAATTAAGATTGCTTAAAAATCATAGTTTGTCTTGAATACATGTGCAGTAATAATTCTTCCCCAGAATGAACTAGATGAAGAGAATGAGGAGAGACAAAGACAGTGATCTGGGGATAAATCATTACCATTGCCATTTCAGTTATACAAAGTCAGAATTTTATTTTGAGTGAAACGGGATGCTGTAGGACAGGGAACGTTTGGTACCACAGCGCAATAGATTCCATCCCTGCCTCCCTCAAACAGTTTCTTTGTAGTACTGCTAAGCCAGGAGATGGTGTCAGTGTGCCACTGTCCATAGTCTGTGCTACTAAGTCTCCTGCAAGCCACTGTGACTATGTAATATATCACATTCCTGCAGGCATATTAAGACCAGAATAAAGTGTCCTTGACCACTTACTCCTCATTTTATGGATACTTACCTTGAGATACGAGCTTCCAGGTACTGCAAATACGTAACTACTAAACAAGACTGTGCAAACCTACCAAATMATAGAATCAGTAWGGTTGRAAGGGATCTCTGGAGATCATCTAGTCCAACCTCCCTGCTCAGCAGGGTCACCAAAAGCATGGTAGACAGGGTTGCATCCAGGCAGGCCTTGAAGATCTCCAGAGAAGGAGACTCCACAACCTCTCTGGGCAACCTGTCCCAGTGCTCTGTCACTCTCACAGGGAAGAAATTCCTCCTCTCGTTCAGGCGGAACTTCTTGTGCTTCAGTTTCTGCCCATTGCCTCTCGTCCTGTCACATGAGACAACTGAAAAGAGTTTGTCCAGGTCCCCTTGACACTCTCCCTTCAGGTACTTGTACACACATTGATAAGATCGCCCCTCAGTCTTCACACCCCCAGGCTAAAGAGGCCCAGCTCTTGCAGTCGTTCCTCATAGGGCAGGTGCTCCAGCCCTCTGATCATCCTCGTAGCCCTGCGCTGGACTCTCTCCAGTAGCTCCATGTCTCTCCTGTACTGGGGAGCCCAGAACTGGACTCAGCACTCGAGATGAGGCCTCCCCAGGGCTGAGAAGGGGGGCAGAATCACCTCCCTTGACTTCCTGGCAACATTCTTCCTAATGCACCCCAGGACACCATTGGCCTTCTTTGCCACAAGGGCACATTGCTGGCTCATGGTCAATTTGTCATCCACCAGCACTCCCAGGTCCTYCTSTGCAGAGCTGCTCTCCAGAAGGTCAGCCCCCAGCTTGTACTGGTGCCTGCGGTTATTTCTCCCTAGGTGCAGGACTCTGCACTTGCCCTTGTTGAATCTCATAAGGTTCCTCTCCGCCCAGCTCTCCAGCCTGTCCAGGTCTCTCTGAATGGCAGCACAGCGCTCAGGTGTGTCAGCCACTCCTCCCAGCTTGGTATCATCAGCAAACTTGCTGAGGAGGCACTCTGTCCCCTCCTCCAGGTCGTTGACGAATAAGTTGAACAGGATGGGACCCAGTACTGAGCCCTGGGGGACACCACTAGCCACAGGCCTCCAGACTCTCCACGCCACTGATGACGACCCTCTGAGCTCTGCCTTTCAGCCAGTTCTCAATCCACCTCACTGTCCACTCATGTAACCCACACTTCCTGAGCTTCTCTAGGAGGATGTTATGGGAGACAGGGTCAAAAGCCAAGTGTAACAGACTATGAAGAATTAGACTTAAAGTGGACACCTACAATTGAGGGATTTTTTTTGACATTCATATTCATATCCAGTACAAATGGATTCCCATTTGTAAAAGGGAAACAATAGAAGATCTGCTTTTCCTTAAATAGTATTTATACACCTTGGGTTCCTTGTAACCTTATCAGTAAAGTYACAAATCATTCAAAGACTGAGGAAAATTTGAAATTCAAATTGCCTGCTCTTAAAACTTTCCTTTTTATTTCTGGAATACCAGTGCATTTCTGAAATGGCTTTTAATTTCTAAAATAAATAAAGCACATTAAACAACAATTTCTCATCCCGTAACACAAAAGCTCTTTTTCAAAATAGTAGATCATATAATTAAAGACTACATCACAAATAAGRCAGTCAATAAGAGGAATTAAGAACCCAGCCCTAAGATTAAGTTTTCTAATCAATTTTATCTTTAATCTGTTTTTCCATCAGATGCTTTGCATGCATCTAAATTGTCAGCTTATCACATTCTCCTGTTGCATGCTTTCAAAGAAACAGTAGAGGGAGCGCTAACAGCACAGAAACTACCTGCCCTCAGTTTCTATACTAGGTACCACAGCAGCTCGAAAGAATTTGCAGAAAAACCTGCTCAAAAGCTGAAGCTCCAAGTTAGTACGCTTAGTACACAGAGAATATTAATTATGCAGAGATAAATCTTAATTTACAATAGAGATAATTCTGGAGACTGAAAAATTGGGCAAATAGGAAAGGTTTCCCATGAAAAAAACACAAAAAATATCATTTTCACCACAAAATTTCTAAAAATATTATGTCTCTGCTCTAAAATAYGAAGAGGCAAGAGCTTCTCCAAAAAAAGCTTTAAGATATTCTATCAAAATAATTCTTTTWTGATTTTTTTCTGCTCTTGGTTTGGAAAAACACTGACATGTTTGTGTTGAAGTGTAAACTACGTGAATTCAGAGTGAGGCAYCTGCTACAGAAATTTGCACTGTGAACTGTCTGACAGAGATATAATCAACTGAAAACCTGTTAATCTTTACCACAGGCAGCAGTAGTAACTCACCCTGTAATTTAAAGAACTTAATGGCTCACTCTAAGCCATGGAAGAACGATTCTTCTTTCTTATCACTTCTACTAATAATTACAATGCATTAARCAGTGCATTATTTGGGTGCCTTACAGGTTTATTCTCCTGTAGGTCTGTTTGTGCTGGAAGAAATTTCCACATTTTCATTTATGGACAGAAGCTAAAACAAGACTGCTTTCTTAAAATGTGACTCTTCCAAACTGTTCACAGTGTTTGTACTGAACTAGTTCTACTACAAACTTTCTATCCTTCCAGAATGTATGGATGTCAATTCAAACGCCTGAAATTTATGCAGAAACTGGAAACATCTGGGTAAAYGTGGAAACAGCAGCTAGTCTTAACAGTAAACCACAGCCATTTTACATGCAAGTCATTTCAGAYAAAACACATCCAGTCCCAAGAATATTTCCTTACTTTTATTATCTTTAAAGCATATAGCTTGACAAAATCATTTTAACAGTTGTGTGACTGTAAAATTTACTGGGAACCCATGGTGAGTTTTGTTTGCCTACATTAAGGAAGAAAAAGCAAAATTGTGCTGAATTGTTGCAGCTTTGTTAGGTCATATGGCATTAGCATCTGTTAGCAATCCTGCACTGTTACTCCTCTGTAAAGGATACTCCATACATGCAGAAAAACTTAACAGCCTAATCTTTTTCCATGTTTMTAATTTACTGCAGTTTCTTCCATCTGCAGTTACACTTGAAGCTACTGGCTTTCTTAATAGGGCAAGTTACATCAATCATTTTTTAAGCACATTCAACACACTAAGTCAACATCCTCCACAAATACGTGACCCAGAAGTTGCTCTGAAAATGTGACATGCAGTATGTCTGTCCTTGCTTGGTTACTAAGGAGCGTACTCTACTGCTACAGAGCAACAGTGAAGGAATTAACTGTTAGCAAACGTATTCTAATGAAGTGTTAATTTAGTCAAAATGAAACCATAGTGTTTTACAGGTAATTAGATTGCTTTCTTTTCAAAGATTACAGCAGATGCAACAGTCTACTGCAACAGCAGAGCCTACTTGGTCACCACAGATGTTCAGGGACAGGGGGCAAAAGCAAGAATTACAGAGTTTTGTCTGTCTTCTGTGAATCTGCAGTGAGTTTTCATCAAACTAAAACTATGGTCCTGAAGCTTTGTTTAGCAAAAAAATGTATTAGAATAAAGCAAGGCTTATTTATGACAGTTCAGAATATACTTGCCCAGCTTTCTCACCCTTTAAACAAAACTAGGGTAAAAAAAGRTATCACTCTCCTCTCTTTAGTTTTAAACATTTTTCTTCCCCTTTTGCRTTTTGTTCAGAGTTCCCACTCTTATGTTACCTTAAACAATTCTAGAGATAAACTTCTGGCAATGGAAGAATATCAGGGAGCYCTCAAATTCTCACCGATACTTCACAAAGATTTCTTCGGCCATGAAAATACTATCCCTATCACTGTTTCTCCCAGTAAGAATTCTTTAGGTGGAATAAAGTTGCTCCACACCACCACCACTAGCAGCCATGAATCCTTTAGGGTAGATGGAACAAGAACCTCCCTTCCATAATGCTTCTTCTCTTTGCTACTCTGCTGTACGCAGCATGTTTGTTTGGGATTCTATGTGAACCGTTCACCAGCAGGTGGCCTCTCATGCTTTTTCCTTAGCCCTTCTGCGAGTCTCTTGGTGGTCTACTATAAAGCCTTACATTGTAAGGCTGAATTGTTTACTTACCCTATGAATACATTTACTCCTGTTTCAAACTTGTAATATGATGACCTGAGCATTAAGAATGCATATCGATATTGTTGATCATGATGTTGATGCAACTGTCCTAACCCAGCAATTTCACCTGCCTTTGTACTGACTCTTCAATTGATACACTTGACAAGTGTGGCTGGTTTGGATTCTGGGAAGTGGTTTGGGATGTGAGACTAGAAGGTTTATCTTTTCCAAGTTGTCAGGATCACTGTATAAAGCCATTCTCATAACAAGAGTCCCTAAGGATAATGTTGCCAGAAAAAGAACGGAAGTGTCAACGCTACATTTGATCCCATGCATCTTCTCCAGGCCATGAGGATCTATTTCCCCAATCAAAGAAATTTTTAAACGCACAGTGCTTTGACTTTCAAAAATGTTTTACGAAGCAGTAATCAAACTACCTGACACAACACTTTTAGTGTTTTGATTCTAAAAATACAGTATACTACTACAACACAATAGACTTAATAATAAATCTGTCTTCTGAAGGGCAGATGTAGGTGAATTTGATGAAGGTGTGAAGAACGTTATCCACTTTAGAAAGAAAAAGCAAAATGCTGTAGTAACATTTTATAATAACTTATTAAACTCTAATGYCCTTATGAGCTATGGACGTTGGTGATAACCAGTAATGCTGTAACTGTTTATTTGAAGATTCCTCTGACAGCAAATACTGTACATTACAGCAATTTCCTGCCCAAGATAGTTTATGAAACTATGCTCTGATTACCATTAAATGAGTGCATTTCAAAAGATTATTTATACAACTAAAAGATTACTTCCAACATTCTGGCATATCAGAATTCTATTGGAGTATCTTATTGGTACCTCAGTCTAATAAAATAGCCCTATTAATTGTCCTAATTTCTAAATACAGTCTATTTACTCTGCATCTCTCATTTACTTTCTACCTCTTTAACATCAAATGGCTTTCAGAATCACCTCTTGGATAGTCCATATTGTTGCAAGTTCCTGCTTTTCCTTTTTTTTTTTTCTTTCTTTCTGCTATTAACAGTTTGGCAATCTCTCTTACTTCTTAGACTGGAATCCTTGCTTTCCGATAGTTCTGCCTCCCTATCCACATTCTTAATAATTTGTACAACTACTATGACTTGAATATTATTGAAATCTGTTCTTTCCTGACTAACCCTGCTGTTAAAACTCTGGTTCCTATTTCATGCTGATTGCTCTGGTATTTCTACTTGGCCTTCTGCCTTCCACATTTTTTCCCCCCATCAAGTGTTTCAAAACAGCTCCAGARGTCATTCTCTATCAGTTATGATATCAACATAGCTATCTCCTCAAATCATTTTGCTCTTATCTCATCAAATTGAGGCGCTACTTTCCATCTAAAAAGCCCAAATCTGCCATCTGACTTCCATCTGTTTTTAGTCCATTTGCTTCCACACTCCTTTCTGCAATCTTCCCAGCTGATCTGACTTCCTGCTTTCTCTCTCTCACATTGCCTGCTCTGTCTTCTCCATTGGTTTTATGTTAGAAATAATTTCTCCTTTTTTGTCCACCTTCTTCCATCCCTCTTTGAAATCTATCTTGTACAAAAATCCTCCTCTTGTTTTCATCAACTATTATTGATGAACCATCTGTTAATCAACCATCTCAATCTGTTTCTGAGCAACCGTCCTACATTGTGTTTTGTGCTTGATTGATTGAAAAACAAATGGTTCAGTCCAGATTTCCATCCAGTTTGCTAATYTATTTTGTTATATTCAGTAGTAGATGCTTCCGGAAAGGGTAAAAAACCTTGGACAAACACGATCCTTAAAATACTCTCTCAGCTTCACAATAATAACAAGTGAACAATAACCACAAGTAAGGAAGACCTGCATGACAGATACAGTCTTTAACAAACCTGATAAAGTTTTCTTTCACAATTTTGTCTCATCTTTTTGGACTCATCTAGACTTTTGACATCCAMAAACTCCTGTGACAAATGATTCAAAAACTTCACTTTATAATACRTGGGAAAAGTTCCTCCTTTTGTTTGCTTTAAAGAATATTATCCATCAACAAATTTGATTTCCATCTATTTATTTTATTACAATGAACAGTGAATAATCATCCCCTAGTCATTTTCTCTACACCATTCTTAATTTTATCGCTATCAGTAATACCCCAACTCCGCTGTTTCTGTTTAGGCTGAAAAATATCTGTCAAACTAAGTCTTTCCTCAGATATTCCATAATTGTTACCATACCTACCAGAGTGTTAAGTGCTTCCTCCCCCAATCCCYTCCTGAGGGTTTGACTGCCTGGGCTCAGGGCCAGCTTGGAAAGAGTGCAGCTGGTGACCTCGAAACATGCTGTTTGAACAGAGCTGGAAGACGACTCAGCAATGGCTGCCCCTCTTTCCCTTGGGAGCTGCTTTTACATTGCAGCTGCGTTACGGCCGTGTACCCTGTAGAGCCAGAGCCCAATCATGACCTATGGACTAACTTCCTGGGTTCCCTTCAGACCTGCCTCAATACTATGGACATACTGGTGATCACTGGACCTGTTACTGTTTCTAGACCTGATTCTAACCCCAACTCACCTTCCTGTCTTGACCTCCAACCTGCCTCATCACTATAGACTTGTTCACTAACGTGGACTCTTAGCTGACCCTCACAACCATTCCTGGGCCTGCCCTGCCCTCCTGCTCACGTACAGTGGGGTCAGGTCCCTGTGGGTCAGGTCCCTGCCTCTGTCAGCCTTGTTACATATGAGGCTCCCTGACAATACTGAACTGAATAGATTACTACCACTAGCAAACTTGTATTCACTTTTTCAATAGCTTTTCCTGTTCATTTCTGAGTACATTAAATAATTTAAAAGTCCCCGCAAAGATGTAAGTAAGTGAAAGCCACTGGCAACTTTACTCCTGTGTGAAATTAAATTCATTCCTACCCTGTTTCCTAACTTAAGCRGTTTGACTTGTCTGAGACTGAAGTTTTGTAAGAAGATACACCTTTCAGTGATCTTATGAACTACAGAAGAACAGGAAACCACAAAACTATATATACATATATATTTATACATATATAGCATATAATCTATGTAAAGTACCAGATATTATTTCCCTTTTTTAAACAGCCATCTGAAAAGATATACTTCCAGCACAGAAACATTAAAAAAGAAAGAAAAATCCTTCATGTTTACATTCATTTTTTATTTTTAATTCCTCAAATATATGTGAATATTTTTATTACAAGCTAGGGTCTTAAAATTCCCGAAGTATTACAAATAGTTAAATGCCATCTTATTATTTAACTTTAGCTGTTATTAAACAGTTTGAATACTCTTAACATTTAGATAAACTATTATTACTGTCCGTAACTTTTTAGTGCCATAATGACATCTGTTATGCAAAGTAAAAGAAATATGATCAAAACCTTGATCACATTAAAACAGAAAGACAAATACATCCTATGGAATAAATTTATGACAGTAATCAGTGTAATTGAACTCAAGCTTGAAGGAATTATGTGTAGTTGCTAACAATACATAACTGAGTTGGAAATGCAACTGTGGTAAAATATTGATGATTACATAAAGTCAAACAGGCTATCACATTGTTTAATCTGACCTCTTAGCATCACAGGGGATTAAATCTCACACAGATATAAAGTCTAATCACTTTGGATAGACTAAAGCTTTTAATTCCTCAAGAAGTTAAAGAAATGCTTAGGGAGAATGCCAGACTTGGGTTCCACCAATACCTAAAGTCCAATACAATGGCACAGAATTAATTTAGGTTAAATTATTTCAGTGACCAATATTAAAAGAGTACTAGTAGAACTTCAATACACCTGTCATCATGGTGCAGGGAAAAATGTTGTCCAGACCCAAACGAGGCTATCAGATTGACCTTAAATAAACCAAATCGCACAGGCAGCTAAGAGAAAACATTTTTACACCATCTCAGAGCATCACTCCCACCAGCCCGACATCCCATCTCCAATTATAGGCAAACATTGATGTTTTGGAACTCTGACATTTTCAAACTTAGATATTTTCAGAAGACAGTAAAACATGCGTCCAAGAATGTGCCAAAAAAGCAGAGAGAAAATACAGAAGGGAAGCTTTTCTTTCATAGATACCACATGAAATCAAAAATCTATTAATGTGGATAGATACTAGTCTTGACTTGAAAAAAATAATTATTTTAACTCTGCTCTCAAAATGTAGTTGTGGATTAAATTTATGTTATGCAAATGAGGTTGACTCCATTGCATTATCAAAAATTAAGCATTACTATTTTTCAAAGTGTTTTAGATCCTTGCTATTTTGTTTTTATATTTGAGATTATCAAAGATAAAGAAAATATTTCTCAAAACTTCCTTAATACAAATAAAGAACATACTGTTTTCAAAATACTATTTACCTTCTTTTACTGAATCCTCTTTTGATTGGCTTAATTTTACCAACATGTTAGATTTTTCTAGCTGAAGAACCAGTAGATTATTTGCTTCGTTAATTTCTGATATTTTCTAGAAAATTGGTAAGAGACTGATGTTATACTAAGAATTTTTGATAAAAGTTTTAGATTTAGAATTTTTGATACAAGATCTTGAGTTTTAAATTCATAAAAACATTTACACAACACAATAGTTGCAAGCCTGTTTTACTTGACACTGTGGGAATTCCATTACAGAGAAGAACAAAGTCAGACTCGAAAGCCTGTGCTGTACATAATTCAATATTTACCATCCATACACACAACCTTGACTTACCTCATTACTTACAAACTCCAGGAATCTTTGCAAGAGAGAGTCCAGAATTATACTTGTCAAAATTAAATATACTAAATAAATGTTACAAAAGGGCACAAAGTAGAAAATGTACCTGCAAAACTGCTTAATCCCTCCTTAATTTAATTGCTTCCTCTGAACTCCATAGTCTAGATCAATTCTCAGCAAGGTTCTTTCTGTTGCTTTGCATACAATGCCCTCATTGAGTACTGAGTAATGTGTGTGAATAGTGATTGGTGTGGTAACTTTCTTCCATGAGAATCACAAAATTTCTTCCAGGTGCTCCTTCTGTACTATCTCTGGTAAGGATTTACTGATCAGGATCAATCAGCAGAGAGATAGCCAAAATGGGTCTAATCAAACGAGAAATACAGCACTGATTTTCTCAGTGGATCCATCTTTAAAGAACCGACCTGTTCTTAAAGTAAAGAGAGCTCAGCACATTTGGAATTTAAGAACAGATGCGCCTGCTATGGCAATGACTTAAAAAAAAAAAAAAGAATAAGGAACAATTTCTGCAGTGAGTACAACAAAGCTGTGTAATATGAGTATCTCCAATAGAGGCTTCTGATGCAAATACTTGCACGTATTTCCTGAGGAACTAAGTTCTACCACAGAACACTTATTGAGCAGACCCCACAGATTTCAACAAGTCAGGCATTCTAAGATAAATTTTAATCTGGGAATCTAAAGGTTTTGGACCATAAAAAAAGTGTCTGTTTGCATGCTTATGCAACCTAGATGGCCTTATAAATCTGATTTTACATCCACAAATTCTGATATTCAGAACTACTACTAGCTTCTTTTAACCCACTCCATCTTTACATACAGAGATTTTGATTCACTATCAGAAAGTTTGTTTATAAGTGCCTAAAGATAAAACATCTTTGACTATCTATGGACACAGAAGTCTGAAGCTTACTATACTGAATAGGCACATGTAGAGTTAAGTATTCATTAGGAATAACAAAAGAAATACATATCTTTCCTGCAGACAAAAGGCATTTTAATGGATCACATGTAAATTGGCAGTTATCTGGAATCTATTGTTATTCACCTGTGAAAAATGATCCAAGATCCTCCTTCAAACAAACATTAAATGCACAACAGCACAATTTTCACGTGCTACTTCATAAATCAGCAGCAAAAAGCAAGGACATAATCATTCATCTTGAATCATTCTGAGCACTATCAGCCAGTACAGACACTTACTTTCCAAACAAAATTGGTATTGCAAGACACAATAAGAATAAACAGACACCACTTAGAATAAACTTTCACCTGAGAAGCATATTAAAACATGCCAAAGTATTTACAGATAGTAATTTCAATGATTTTTACCGTTGTCACCTACCTTTTCTATCACTGAGAAGTCATCTAGAAGTTTACCAAGATTCACCAAACTGATCTTTTTCATAGTTCCTTCACAGCTGTGATCCATTTATTTCTGCAACATGTCACCCGATGTTCATTGTACGCATAAAAAAAAATTCAAAGAATTTTTATCTTCCTCACTCTATTTCAAAAGAATTCCATAGATGTAAATATAAACAGAATACAGAACACCTTTTTTAAACTTAAAACTATTTTTGCATGTTAAACTGAATTTTAACCACTCTCAGTTCCAGCACTTCTAGGAAGTCAGAAAGTTCAAGCCAAACCTATCAGTTAGATGGTATCACTGAATTTGGAATTTTTGTTGCTGTTTAAAAACAAACCTGAATCCACTTCCGTAGACACTACACCATAATTTTACCTAAAAACAGTGCTCTACATGTTGGATGCTTGTAAAACATTATATGACTGACTCCTCTTTATATGCTACTGAGACAGATTGGTCTTCCTATACTCGTTTTAAAGACTAGGGAATTGAATCAGGGAAGCAATTCAGCAAGTAACCCAARGCCACAATAATTTTTGTGTTTCAATAAACAATTACTCATTCTCCTATGTGTATATGTTAGAAGCAACAGATCAATTTTTGTTAGATTTGGTAACTTGAAAAATGTTACTGAAGTAAATGAGACTTTACAAAGACTAGATCCTGCATTAACATATTCTGGGCTTTAAGTCCCTTACATGTTCGCTCTTAAGTTATATTCTTCATCATTCAGTATTTACAAGTGTTTACATATATATATATATATATATGTAATTTCCTTACCAAAAAGGTAGATAAAAAGATAGTTCTCTGCACTTAACGCACAATTGTGTCTTCTATCCACTGTTTCCTCAACAGGACTAATAAAACAGCTAATTAACTTTTATTTTCTCTACTAGTAATTTTAAAGAATATGTAACATTAAGAATTAATACTTTTCTCTGTAGGTTAGTTGTTCTCTTCTCTGAAAGTTAAACGAGTAATTTCAATAATCTGTAACTCTTATTACAATGCAGTAATTGTTAGAATGGATTTTGGGAATAAATATTTATCAACTTTGCAAAACAATAATTGATCTTAATATGCTATTGGTTAATAATCTAAATGTACAGTGTGACTGCCAAGTCCTGATCTTTCCAGTCTTCATCATGGACAGCATCTTTTCCATTTGTCTATCACCCTTTTCACCATGCTTTTAGAACCGTTTCTTTGTTGTTATAGTTTTTTGTATGTCATCTTCTAAATTTTGACTGAGGATGGATGTTGAGGGAGCGGTCAGGTTGTACACTGCTTTGCTTGTGTGTCTGTGCACTGCCTGGCATCACCTCTTCTTTTACAGGACAGGATGTGCTCAGCACATAGCAGCATTAGCCAACAGTACCAAAGGGAATAAAACTCTTGTTGAACTAAAATGCTAAATTCAAAACAATTATAATACAAAATAATTATAATACATTTTCCATCAGGAAAACTCATTGTTTTTATTTTTGTATAAGATTATTACATATGCCAGATCCAAAGACACTTTTGTTCAGACTTTCACCTCTASTTTGAACAGTATTTATTTAACTAAAGGAAAAAAAATCGAAGACCTAACACGTCTTTTCGACTGTCTTAAAACTATTCAACCTTTCCATGACCCTCCCTCCACCATGACTGTCTCTCAGTATATTTTTTTTATTATTGTAGCTGCTACCCGAATTTAGAAATTAAGGTTTCATTTTTGTTTCACGTGACAGTGAAACATGTATTAAAAACCAAAATAACAAACTTCTTCTTAGATTACTAACTGCATGTCTCCATCGAATATTAATTATTCAGTAACAGCACCTTTAAGCAGTCTCACCCTTTTTCTGCACTTCACCCTTTTAAAGACAGACAACTAATACTTGCATTGAGTCCAACCTCACTTGAACCACTCAGTCTGTGAGGATCGCGGACCCCGAGGACACCGCAGAGCACCCGCGGCGGCGCGGCGAGCAAAGCGGCCCCGACGGCCTCGCCGAAGGCGGGAAAACAGCGCCGCCCGCGGAGCGTACCACTAGCGACCCTGTGGGGGGTCCCTCCTCCTTCTCCCCCTCTCCCCCGCCGAGCCGCTCTTGGACTCGACCGGCAGGCGCGTGGCAGCCGTTGGAGCTTCGCGCGCCACGCGCTGCCGTTGCCCCGCCCTGGGGGGAGGGGGCGCTGCGGGGCGCGAAGAGAGCGACTGTTGCGGGGTGCGCGAGGCAGCGGCGGCTGAGGGCGCTCGGGGTGCTCGGCGCTGTGGCCGGCCTCTTGTAACGGTCTCTGTTATGGGCGACGGCTGTCCCTCTGGGGGAACTGGGGAAGCAAGTGTACTGTGCTGTGCGTCCTCATGCTGTATTGACACAACCCAAGTGCTTCAGCCGCACTCTTGCTCAAAAAAAAAGCCCCCAAACCAACCAAACAGCCCACCTCAGAGGATCATCCGTGAAGGGCCTGATTTCACTCTGCTGTGSAGTCTGTGAATTATTTTATCAAATGGCTCCTCACATCGACGTTGATGTGAGCTGAGGGGGGTGATTTAATGTGTGAATGCTCCTTTGAAGAGCAGTGAATAGACATCGGGGGAGGGGGTGCTTTTGTGAGTGACAGAGACCGATTGATTCCCTTTATCTTTAGTTTCTCAGCGTTTATACTATACTTGTAACTATGGTTACCAAGCAGTGGTACTCCCCCTGCCTATCACTCCTTTCTGAGGAGAATTATCACAAAGAGCTTTTGAGAGAAGTTTCCAAGATATCCATGCTAGTCTGGRAGCGTGCCACCAGGCTTGAGACTGATCAGCTAGGATTTCTTATTACAATCAAGACCTTGTCTCCTCTGTAGAAAGGTTGCTATTTTGGGGCAAAGTGCTCAGATGCTGTCACTGTGCTAGTGTCTGAAGAGTCTGCAGCTGCTTTGAGTAGACTGGGAAAATGATGGTTCCGCTTAAATATGAAAAGGAGCAAGTTTCCCTATTAATTGTTCTGTTACTGAAATTTGATAATGAATCCAGTTAAGATTGCTTTGGCCTAATACCTTTTATGTCTTGCCAGACTTTGTTAAAAGTATACATATAAGACTGGAAAGGACCTGTTGCGTGATTGAATATCCCTGTGAAATCGCAGGCAACCTCCTCTGTCCCAGCCTCTTGCCACTTTACTACATATAGATTGCTTCTTTTTCAGGTTAACATTGAGCCCATGACCAAGACATATCAACCTAGCGTATGACAATCCTGCTAGGAGCATCTACATTTGCTTCTTAACACCCTGTCTTACCATGGAAACAAACTGTCCTGGGGCAGTGGGGRCTTTTCTGCAGATAGGTTCATAGCAGTTAAATGTAACTGCAAAGAACAACTCATCAGCTAGATAGTCCTGCTGAGAGGTTCACAGAAAAACATTAAATATTTTAACATTTGCATCATTAGTTTTCAAGGTTGGTAGTACTAGATGGGTAAGAGAATCACAGAATAATTCAGGTCAGAAGGGACCTCTGGAGGTCACCTAGTTCAAAACCCTTTTCCAAGCAGGGCCAGTTTCAAAGCTACGTTGGGTTGCTCATGGCCGTGTCATGTTTGGAGAATCTGCAAGGAAGAGATTGTTTTATGGCATAATCTGAAAAGAAAATGTTTTAGGGTAGGACTTGGACAGAAAAAACACTTCACGAATGTAGATTTTTCAGAAAGAAGCTACAATATTATATTCCTAGGGCCACATCTGCATGCTAGAAAAAGTGTCCTTGCTCTCAGAAATGCTAAAATATGCCATAGGGTTCCCAGATGGTGCATTTTTATTTGTATTAGAGAGGAAATATGATATAGCTTCAATGCCTTTTGATGCTAATTAGTTGAAATTTGATTGCAGATTACAAGCCAAAGGAGCGTGCAGGACTTTACCTGAACGTGTCCAGAGAAGCAACAACCTACCAGGCACAGTGACAAATGCTGTTTGCAGGCAACTATATGATTAGAATGTCAGAGGGTTGTTGTCCACTGGGATATAGACACAGACAAAGTAATTAAAATCATTTTTGTGCATAGAGGATCTGCAGCTGAGATGCAACTGGGAAAAGGAGGACTATGCTATCAATCCTAGCACTAGACTAGGCAGTCCAAGTGTGTTGCAATGGCTGACACTAAGAAGATCCTCTTGTCATCCCCTAGTGAACTCAGTGCATGCTCTTTGTGATTTCTTGCATACCTTTCCTGCTTCACTGGTCAATTTTTTACAAAACATGTTATAACCTTTTAGCTGTCCTTGAAAACTGTACCACCCCTAAAACCCTGCTTTAAAGGTTAAGTACTTAAATAAAAAATTCCATCTCTAATAGAACTATTTGTGGACAAGACTAAATCAGTGCTTTAGTCAAACATCACAATAATGACTGTTTTTCTCAGGCCTGGAAAAAGGTGTGCAATCACTTTTGATTGCTATAAAGATTTTTTTTTTAAACCTGAGTGGTGAGGAGTTTACAGTACAGTCTGACTTGTGATTATTTAGTGATGGTTTTATTTTATAGATTGCATTCATAGGAAGACAGAGAATGAAGATCCAACACTCATGATTAGGCAAAAACAGACTTTGACAAAGAAATACATAGCATAATAAAAGACGAGACTTTGGGGGACAGAGCTTTAAACTTATAATAGGTTTAGCAGTCAGCAAGTATTCTTATGTTTTAGCTTCTGAAATGCTGCTAAACTAGGAAGCAATCTGGTAGCTCTAAAAGCCAAAATATGAGAGTTTTGCTATTTATAGACTCTAAACTCTAAACTCATTTAGAATTTATTCTAATTTTTTGCCTTTTTATAGATCATAAACTTTTCTGGAAGGACACTCAAGGATTCTAGTGGTCACTGGAAGATATACATACACAGTGTATTAGGCAGATAGGGTAGTATTTTGTGGCAGAAATCAAGTCAATTGCTGAGTAATGCTGTATTGCAACCTGTAGCGGGCTCCTAACAGTGGGAAACACAAATGCATTTTATTGCCATATATATATATGCTTATATACATGCACAGAGACCTTTTCTTACAGGGATGCTCATTATGGCAATAATATATATATATTATATATATAGACATCTTATCCTTGCAACTGAAGCCATCAAACAACGAAAAAAGGTCACTTAGTTTCAGCATRTGCTTGAGTTATTTTGTTCAGAAACAAAAAATAAGGATTTTTTTTTCTGTGCAGCATTCTTTTTCCTGCATACTTGTGTCTTTTTACTAGGCAAAAGATGACCTAATCCTTCCTTTGTAACTGCAGTAATTGAATAAACAATAGCTTAGCTTTTTTATTTTTTAGTTTTTACAGTATCTATCAAAATACAAGTCTCATTATTTCTAACAGGACAGTGGTAGGCAATAAATTTCTGATATTGCTTATATAAATTCCATATGCTTGTAAACCTAACAGTAGTGGTCTGTGATGCAGGATGAACTGAAAAAAAGGAAGGTATACACCAGGTAAAATGAAAATGAAAACTGTTAAAATGTGTATCACTCTGTGCCTCTGTGATAAGCTTGATTTTGTAGTCTCCAGATGTTACCTATGTCAGATGTAAAAATCACACAGTCTTCTGTATTAGCTGTACTACATGCTTGACTTAAAATGCTTTTGGTCTGCCTTCTGAAATAACTTTGTTAGTGATTGGATGAAAAATAACTCACTATATCATGTTGTCTACAAGACTTTGTCTGAAATAGCCTGTGTTTGTCTACAGCATAACTTTTATTAACATATTTGGCCATATGGTGTTGAAGGTAGACAGCATGTTCTAGCACTAGCCTGCCTAGGCAGGCTGGACGTGCTGTTTCCAAGGGGRAAAAAAGCCCCTTGTATTTAACTGGAGCCTAAGAGACCTTACAATTATTTAGCTTGTCAGAGCAATATTTTTCATTTTAAAAGTCTCAACCATCACTCAAGTGAGAGTGAGAACTTTAAATTGTAGCACAGCTTATTGCTTTTTTTCTGACACACATGCTCATTTATGTTGACTCAGTTTTGATTAAATTCCCTTGTGTGTATACGTACACGTATACTTACTGAGGCCCAAAGAGAAAGCACATACCTGCATTCAATCATTGTAATACAATATTATCAAATTTTAATCTATGCTGCAAGGCAGAAAATGTCTRTCTACACACAGATTCAGATATCTTTATGTCTTGAGTGAACTTAAATGTCTTCAATATTTTTCGTGTGTGTCAATATAATTTATAATGTGCGTCAATATAATTTACTTTGTGTCAGATTTTGGGAGAACCTAATTGTGCAAAAAATGTATTGTTGATTTTGAAGACATGCATGCATAAAACTTCAAGGCACTAATTAATTATTTTTCCTTCTTGAAAGATTTTCACTTTATGAATCACTGTTAACTGTTTGTACCGTGGCTGTGTCAGCACTGCAACCATGTCAACCGTGTTGCTCTGACTGTGCAAGCTTATTAAAAGGCAGTCTTTGCTTAGAAGCACGTACGAGATAGATGTCGTAGGCAGTTTAAATAGGATATGACAAAGAAGATGGATAAACATTAGGGATAAAGAGCAGTGAAGAAAGAAGGACAAAATCAACATAATAAAAGTCAACAGAAATAATTGTATTGCTTCCACTGAATTCCCAAGTAACCATGCATGCATACCTTTGCTTTCTCATTTACATAATATTGATCTTTTGGCATATTGATGAGTCAAACTGTAATAATTTTTATTTTAATTAGATTTGCAATAATTATGCTGTTTTTATAATTTATTTGTGATTCTGGTTCTGTTGTAATCCTAAAGTAATGCTGAAGTTCTCTTGACTAACTTTTCCTTTTTTTTTTTTTTTTTAAAAAAAAAAAAAAAAACTAAAACTAGGGTGCTTGTGTGTGTGTCAGAAGCAAAATTTCTTAAATGCATCTAAAACACTATAGGACCATGCTGCTTTGATAAGGACCACATTTTTGCGAGAGTATTGTCCTGTCTAATTGATCCCATCCAAAGCAACCCRTTTGGATGGCATGTTTTTTATTTTGTCCTGGTTTACTTTCTTTGTTTCTCCCTCTTGTCCTGGCTCCAACTATTACCTATTAGCACTTCTACAGAAGTTAGGCAATGGAATAGTCTTGTAAGGAATGAAAGCTCTTGTTGAAAGCGTCGTTTACTGCACTATGGAGGTAGAAAGGCAACTTGTGAAGACACATATGCTTTTATTTTCTTGTACTTCAGTTTGTGATAGTGTTCAACCATCAGTGTGCCAYGCTAAAAACATGCATCTTGCATCTAAATAGTAATTTAGTACATTACCGAATGGAAGTAAATTCAGGAGCCTGTTACCAAATCAGCTAATTAATAGTAATCACATTCCAGGAAGAAAGCGACACCACTTTACAGTTATTTATACTATAGAAGCAACAGGCTTTTTATTCCTATATCTTTTCATAAAATAGGTCATTCTTTGGCCAGTTGTTGTTGTAGTCTGACTACTGTTATAAAACGTATGAAGTAGAGATAGGCAAAATTTTACCCCTTTACATACTGAGGAATGGCAAACCTAACTTGTCTATAGATAATACAGCTCATTGTCCAGAGTTGCATGTTCTTCCATCAGCAATTTGGCTCAGAGAATTTAACTTAAAAGATTTCATGGCATTTCAACACACTAGCAAATTGTTCTGATTCCATCATAAAAAATACACCATGACTTAAAATTCCAATATATGGATWAAAACTTAATGAGTCTAAAGAATCCTACACAGCTAGGCCAGAGATGGAGGACAAGGTGGATGCTCATAAAGATTTTAACGTGTCTGGGTAACAAACTTACAGAGCACAAACTATCACGGAAGCAGTGCTGGACCCACTCATTTGGTAGCACAGTTTTGCTAGGAATCATGTTGCCTTTGGAAACTTTCCAAGCTGGTGCCTCACTCTCTTCCAAGGAAAGTACATTTAGTTGGCTCACAGAACAAGTTCCTGAAGACGTTTTCCATTCAGAAGGGCAAGCTATTTCCTTAGTTTGTAACTAGAGATTGTAGCTGCATGGATAGCTGCTGTGAGATAGATCAGAAAATATAATTTCTTTCTTAGCATGTGAAAGCTATACAAAAACCGTATGGTTCTCTAGCTAAGGTCTTTCTGGTATAATGTAATATTTCATTTAAAATACAAATTAAAAAATGTAAAATAATATTCTGTTAATTTTACTATTAAAAAAAAAAAAAAAAAGGAGAGGAATCAGTTTCCTGGCATACATAAGACTCAGATGTCTCTTAGGAAACACATTTATTTCTTTCCACGTAAGTGCAAAAGCAGACTAAGAACAGTAGTGGAAGCATGAGTTATTTCTGCTCCGGTAGCGTCTGTGACTGGAGGCTACAGAGAGCTGACAGCGCTTCAACTTTATTTTTACTCCTGCTCGTTGAGGACAAGGCTGTTATTCCTTCCAGGCTGTAAGACAGGAGTTTACCTATGTTCTCTCACAATTTGCAACATGACATGGAAGGATCCTATGCCTCTCTGACAAATTTCAGGAGGCYAATGCATCATTAGTCTGCTAAATTTCATATATGAGACGAAAGAAGCTCACATTATACAAAAAGAATATTAACGCTTGTGGGAAAATATTTAAACCTGTCAAACATTTATGTCAATTTATTGGAAGTGTTGATTTAAATAGATGCGTCTACTTTTCATTACAGCTGGCTACAGTTGTCATCTACATACCACTCCTACAGCTCCACCTACAACTAATTACCCTGTGCATGGCTGACTCCTTTTGGCAGCTGCCCCATTTTGCCTGGTTCTCTGACACCACTGTTACTGTCTTCCTCCTCTTCTGTCTGTTTGTAGTGTTGCCTACTCCCTCTACTGGCACTGATTAGTGAAGGTGAGGAAATACCAGAGTGCTTAAGTAATATACAAATCATAGAAATGGACTTAGGCTACATCTTTTGTTTGGCCTAAGGGCATGCGTTCTATGGCAGTTAAAGTGTTRGCTGTGTGTATAATTAATAAAGATTAGTCAGAAAACAAAATCTGTGGAATAAAATTAGATTTAAGCAGAGGGAGTTCCAACAGAGCAATATATCTAGTGGTATCTCTTCAAAGTCAATCAGCTATAAACTCTGATTAAGTCCTTATCAATTTCATTCTCTTGGTGAATTAGGATATTCTTCTGAATTAGAACTAACAAATATCTAATGTAATCCTCCCTGGCTAACACRCTGTAGGCGACCCTGCTCAAGCAGRGAGGTTGAACTAGATGATCTCTAGAGGTTCCTTCCAACCTTACTGATTCTATGATTAACCTCTTTGTCTTCCCATTCTTCCAAACAAAGTTTGCCCTGCTTCTTTAATAAATATTCTAAACTTTTTTCCTTTCTTTTCTTGGCAAATAAATCAATCTATCACCTTGGGTCAGGCACACTCTTTTTTGTGTAGTAATAGCCCCGAGTTACCATGTCTCAGTGCTGGCAAAAAAAGTCATCTGTGGGTACACTTCATACAGCTCTCAGTTTTGCTTTGAACTAGAGCATCRTTTGCATTTCTTAAGACTTGCTGATACATAGAAATCTGTGTATAGTAAGCTCTGAATGGCAGTAGAGTGCTCCCAGCTTGGATTGCCATCTTAATAAACTTGAAGCATTTCTAAAAATGGTGCAAGACTACAGAACACCTCCCATTCTCTTTAATACTCTTCCTAGTTTGAAAAAACAGAGCATGTCTTTGACAATGTTAATTTTCATTCATAAAAACTGGACAGCTCTCATGGGCTGCTGATCGCTCCTTTTGCSTCTTGGAAATGCATACTGAGCCATTGTGCACTGTTGTATTTTCAATCAAAATACTCCTCGCTAATAGTATCCCTCTGCGATGTTTGTGTCTTTTCTCCTTCAATAGTTTATCTAGTGATTAAACTTAGCAAATAAAAAATTTAGCTGGCATTTTGCCATGTTATGATTAGAAGTATTTCTAAAAGAATTAATTCTATCACTTTTTCTTTGAATTGTATGTATGGCTAACATCATTGGAACAATATATAGCATTATTTCTCTATATGAGTAAGAGAGGAGATAAATTACTGGCCCAAAGGCTCTTTCTATAGACATCAGATATATTTTTCTCCACCACAAAGAGAAGTTGAAAATAAATAAGCATGTTGCTTTGCAACAGTGTAGTACAAGCTTTTCTCTCTCTGACAAACATMCGCTGAAATAGTATGTAGCTGTATTCAGTAGAAAAATAGTGAATTGCCAGAATAAGAAAAAAGAAATGGTCAGAGACAACTGCAAGTCTGACGCTCAGACCCCTATATGTGAACAGTGCCCACAGACTGCAGTTGCCAGGCATGGTATTACTTGAGCTATGTTACTGYCATAGGGGGCCCAGGTTGGCTTTCCACAATCCTTTAAAGCTGACCTAGGTAATAGGATAGCTACCACCAAGAGTTCTTTACACTACCTTCCTGCAAGCCCACACCTACTTTAAAAGTTGTATATTCCTCCTGCTTCTTCCACAGAGCTGCATGCAGGCTGTTTTGGCTAAAAAGATATTTTTGGGAAGACCCTCTAGCTCCTCCCCTTTCTCTTTTCCCTGTGGTCCCGTCTCTCTTCCCTGCTTCTCATCGGGGACTTTAATGAATCACTTGAATTCATTAATCAGCAGAAAAAGGCTTCTGATRGTTTGCTCCCATAATTATTTCAGGTTTTAGAGAGTTGGATCAGCTCACAGAGAAGTCTGGAGAGCACAAGAACTTGCACAGTTAAACAAGGGGAGCAGGAGTTCCTCCCCATGGCAGTGGTGAGTCACTGTGTTCATTCTTTGCCWTCTCTTACCTTCCTTCAGTCCACCTATGAATCCTCACATTCCCACCGAAGCACAAGCATTTTTAGAGACTTACGAAAGGTGTAAGCTGCTTGAAACTTAATTCTTCACRTGGCAAGAGTAAGCAGTGTATTTACTCATCATGTTAGTTCATTTGCACTGAGTTCTAAAGATAAAGTTGTTTTTACACAGAGCATAAGCAAYGAGAAAAAATGCCAGTCACTCCCTCTGGCCTAGCTTGTCCACAGGGGTCAGTTAAGGTGAAATTAAGCTCAATATTAAGACACCTTAATTAACACATTTTGGTGTCTGAATGTGAGCAAGATGTCCAAGCTCCCATTACAGTCTGAAGAGTCAAGAACACCAGTCAGCCCATCTAAAACAGACACCTGTATTTGGTCCGCTAAATAGCTCTTTAGACTCCACTAACTATAATGGTAACTTAGACCTACCTGACACAAAGACATTTAGGTTCCTGGTGCTGCATCCTTCYGCGAGGGACTGAGTTGCCAAAACATGGGCTCTGCCATAATTTAGCCTGACAGATAAGACAGAATCTACAAGAGACCTATTCCGAACCAGCTGCTGGAAGCCAGACTGCATACCCTAAATGACACTGGATTTCTATCTGTAGGCAACTGAATCAYAGCCTGATTCCCTTGAGAGGGAAGGGTTTACTTTTATCTGATTGGATTCTTTCAACAGCTCCCTTCATTTCAGTCAACAGGGAAGACGGGCAGTAATGAAATACTGAGCTACATGCTGACAGACATAGAAGATAAAACAACTTTCATAGAGACAGACTTTTCAGAGTTCATATACTGCTAGGACAGATTCCCTTTAACTATTGMTGTAAGTGACTGATGAGATTTGTCAGAATATCTCATTTGTGGATTCAGCTATAGGTGCAAATCTTGAACTAGTACAGCTTACTTATTTGCAACCACAGGTTGTTCCCACAAAAGGTGAACTGGGCAGCTAAATCAGTAACACATGTCTTGGGCAGTTCTGCGTACAACGTGTCCTATCTCCGTCTGTAAATTTAGGTCTGTGCTTCTATTTTTAGCTATATACATATCAATCAGTGAAAACATGGATCCCAGTTGGCCTTGCTTCTGTACAAAGCAAGCTGCAATCTACTCTATTCAATGAGAAATACTTGATTTCTCCTGATAAAATCTCTACACTAATCTTTATCTTCTATAAAATTTAATTATCTGCAATAAAACACATTGTGTCGGGACAGATCAAAGACAATACATTTATTAAACTTTGAGAAAAAACAAACAAAACACTGACATAAGGAAAGTTAAATAGAAACTGAAAGACACAAATCTTCTGACCGGCGCATAATGGCTTGTGTGACCAGTAAAGTACCAAAATGACATTCTGAGTTGGATTGAGGTATTTATCTATTTTTGGCAATAGAAACAGAGTAAGAAACTTCTTCCAAACACACACATAGGCATTAATTGTATTAGTGTCTATCTTCTATGAAATTTTATATGAAACTAAATAACACAGCTGTTAGAAAAATATAGCAGCAAATTAGCAGAATATCTAATGCACATTTACCATAAAGTCTGTGCTAAACTTAAAAATCCCTCCCAATAGTTGGGCCCCGTCCTGTAGCCCTTGGTCACAAAGAGCATCAGTGAATTCAGTGGGAGACATCATGAGCAACAGCTGCATTCGCTGCACTTCATAAACTTCTATTCAGGTAACAGAAAGGAAATGAACATCCCTATTTGTTTTCTAAGTAGTACTTCTGCTACGATGGATCTGTGGCCTRCTAAGTTAACTTCTGAAGCCGTAACAGTTGATCGCAAAGCTTGTAAAGTTCCTAATGTACTTAGGAACAAAAAGCTTCCCCACTGAGTTTTGTTTTTCTCTCCTTTCCTTCTGAAAGCCTGCCTAACGCAGTCAGAGGAGATGCTGTTAGGCTGCAAAAGGGAGAAACACTTTTCAGCAATACTATATTCACTTCCCTTGTTCCACTGAAGTCATTTAATCCCAGTATAGCTTCAAAAATGAACTGCTGGCCAAATCCTGAAGTCCTTATTTTATCTGTTTAATCAATGCTTTATGTGGCACAAACTAATGACTGTAGCGATAGCTTTGGTTGTAAGAGGGCTTCAGAACTTGGTCAAATGTGAAAAGATTATGCTGCTAAATCACTAGAGCTTATTCACGTGTGTTTCAAAATTGTTCAATGAAAGTGTAGTTCTACACTGTTAAATATTGTGGTCAACAAAAACTTGCTTATAAAAAGTGTATTATTAGTATTAACGAGGATCTGATGAAGCAGAAAATATCATTTGCCCAAATATTCTGTATATTTTAAAGTTTTCTACAAAACTTTAAATTTAATGTATATTTCTATATTAGTTACTGTAAGAAAGTAATAGGATCAGTTACTGTAAGTTCCTATAATATTTCAAAATTTCTCTATAGGGTTCTTTGGAGGTATAAAATGGCTCTGTAAAAAAATCTATTCTTTTTTCCTTTTTGCTGCAAACAAAATTTTTATAAAACAGAAAATACTTTTCTAAGATTGCAGCAATTGCATTGCTTAGATGGGTCATCATAATTCAACTACAGTGTGTAGTGTAATATAAAACATTTATGCTTTTATGACTAAAATATTAAAATATATTTTATTAATTTATATAAATCAAAATAAATGTGTTCTTTATTCAAACTACTTTTGTTTTTTCACCTATATGTTCAGTTCCCAATTACTGATATAAAGATCTCTGCCAACAGCATTTTTATTAAATTCTTAGACTTTAAACCACTTGATTTTTAGCTTTATCAAAAAGCATGATTTACTGTACATTAAACATAGTAATTTCAATGCTTAGTATCACAAAAATCAACACCCACAATAACAAGACAGTCACTGCTTGTAAAACAGTCTCAAGACAAATTCATAGATAATATTTACAGAACACAATAGGAATACTTTGATGAATATTTTATGTTTCAACATTTCAGATAAAATTATAACAACCACAAGAAACTTTTAAACTTCATTTTGGTTTCAGCATACAAGCCCAAGCTGACTCTCTGCTGTGAAATACTGCATACACCTAGTCAAAGAAGAGCTATGGCATGATTTTGTTCAGTTGGTCTGTGCTCACATAGCCACAAGACATGTTAAATTCTTTGTCTGGCACAGGCAGCGCAGTTGCATTGAGCACAAGGCCTTGAGGAGAGTGAACTATATGAATAGAAGTATAGTCTGGGACAGGCATCTCTGAACTCGGAGCTTCTGTTGCCGCCCCTCCAAGATTGACACCAGTAGTGGTAAGGCTCTCTGTGGTGAAGTAAGCGTCCTCATTACAGCTTTGCTCCTGAACGGGTGGATCATCCTCTTCACGCGAAGTCACAGCAATGCATTTTTTCACGTCTGCCTCACAGAAGTAGGCACTGTCCGTGGTGAAGTTTTGTTCTGTGCAGCCTTCACACTCTGCTCTCCCCACCTTGGATTTCTGCCCAGGTGAGAGTACAACACTGCCTGCTGGAGTAATATCACTCACTTGCGCATAAAAGTCAGTATTTGTCATAGAATTCTGGTTACTTAGCTGGGTATGGACTGATGGATTGCTGTCAGCAAAAGGTGGCCACGACTCGTTATTTTCACACTGAATTTTAGCATTTTTAGTATTAGGCTCTTGGGTGTCTATGTCTAGGATTAGACTAGGAAGTGACTCATTATCTTTCCTATCAAGGCACAAGAGATCCTCTTCTTTTTCAGTTATCTTTTTAAACTGATCAATATCAGAGATGGCATCACATGTGTCACTAGCACTGAAGTCTGTCTCTGGAATATCTGGTTCACAACAACTGGCCCGTCCAGAATCATCATCCTTCGCCCCCAGGCAGCTGTTTGATTTCAAATGATCGTCAGTTAAGAGCCTGTCGGTATCTGAACCTCTGTTCTTTTCATCAGGGTCTTCTATGTCCAACTCAATAAACTCAACCCACAAGTCATCATTGTATAGCTGTGTCTTGTAGCTGTCATGGCTGGCTAAGATGGAGTTCACTTCATCTAGCTTTCCTTTCTATAAAGCAAGAAAAAATTAATGTTATAAAGCAACAAGTAAAAATGTGCTTTTTAAGATGTTGACCTAAGGAAATATAACCGTAGCTGATGTAGTAATTGCAAGGTGTGTTCTTCTGTACTTAATGAAAACTAATTTTATGACAACTCCTCCGATTTCATGATTTCTTTCTGCAAAACTGTTCTGCCTGGGAGAACAACTGTCACCTGGTACTACTGCAATGATTCCCACTCAGAAGATTTTAGAGCATAACATTACCTTTAGGAGATCGGGGTCAATCCCTTTAATCTTTGGAACTGGCACAGGAGGAAAAATCAGCATTTTTAACCTGGAAAAAAAAGAGATGTTTTTTAATTTGAAATGGTCTTTTTTGAGGAGTTCAGAAGTAAGGGGTTTTTATTTTTTTCCATTGCATTTATACTTCAAAAGTGAAATGCTTAAGGATTCAATTTACAATAATGCTAAGGAGAAGGATTGTTTCCTTCTCTCATTCCAAATAAAAACCAAGCTTTTTGCAGTCTGCCTTGTTGAAATCACATACATTTATGCTGGACTCCATTCTGGACTCCAGTCTTTGATACTTAATGCTCTATAAAAGGAGAGTAAATTCCTAGAGTGCTGTCAATAGTTTTCCTTTTTACATAATTTGCAAAAGAACTTAATACAAGTCTCAGTGTTCAGAGTGACTTTCCCCCCC